>NW_022196896.1:83985425-83996626 GCF_008632895.1 Mastomys coucha
GTTGGTAAAGATCTTTTCCCAATTTGTTGGTTGCCGTTTTGTCCTATTGACAGTGTCTTTTGCCTTGCCAGCAGCTACAAGTATAGTTCAGTTTACTTCTTGGTAGTGTGCAGAAATTTAGTCCTTCCAAGCTCATTATGTGATGTTCCTACCCTATCCCCACCACACAGCCCACACACCAAGACTTTAGGAACTGGGCACAACTTCCCAATGCCTAAAACAAACCACTTGATGTCCACAGATCTGCACTTCAAGTGCCCTAACCAGAAAAGCCTGTACCATCATGCATGGAATCTCTGCTTTAAAATCACATATGCAGGAATTTTGCTAAGCTATAATTTTATTGCTTATTGAAGTTGGTCCTGTTATTTCCCAGTTGGTACAAAAACATTTCCATATTTCAATAACTACTAAAACTACATCAATGCACCTGTAGAATATCAATCCTGCCTGCAGACTTTTTTCCATCTCGGGGTGGACCTGTACCCCAAAGCTATCTACACAATCATAGATAACCCAGAAGTTCATACGTCCATCCTCAGAACCTTTTAAAGTCCCCATTCAAACCCTGTCTCCACTTCTATGTAATGACTCACCCCCAGACTCTCAGGTTAAAATGCAAATATATATTATTACTTCTAAAGCTTCTCTGGATTAACTGGGTAGTTCTCACTCAGGGTCCCTTCTGGGCTTGCAGCAGAATGTCAGACAGGACCATTATCCATTGTCAAATGGATACCTCAATGGCTTTGCCCACATGCTTGCCCCTGAACTGGGATCATGGAAGAGCTGGAGGAGCATGACAAGGAAATTTCTTATCATGTGGCCTCTCCTCAAGTCCACAGCCTATAAACTACAATAACCAGCGCTTCAAGATACACCTAAAGGTACAGTGGTGGCACTCATATGATGATGGTAACCAACAACTCTCTATTTGGACACAAGGCAAGCTCAACAGGAGGGAAATCATGCCTGATTCTGGAAACCTAGCTAGCTTCCTAAGGATAATGAGGTCATGGATTGTAGAAACCTACTACCACTTTACTAGACCAGCAAAATTTCTAACTGCATTCTAAGTACTTACCCTTATTCTCTGTGTATTTGAATGAGAAACCCCACACATGCACACACACACACATACACACACACACACACACACACACCAATAGGCTCATGTATTTGATTGTTTAGTCTTTAGTTGGTGGAACTGTTTGGGAAGGATATGTACTTGTTGGAGACTGTGTCACTGGAGGTGGGTTTCAAAAGCCCACACCATTCCTAGTTAATTCTCTCTCTCTGCCTCATGCTTGTTGTCTCAACATGTGAGCTGTCAGTTATTGTTCAAATGACACATCTGCCTGCTGCCATGATGGTCATAGACTCACCCTCTGAAACTTAAGCCTCCATTCAATGATTTCTTCTGTAAGTTGCCTTGGTCATGGTGCTTCATCACAGCAGTAGACAAGTAACTAAGACATATCTTCAGATAAGTGCCGATTTCAACCCTTGTCAAAGAAGCTTCTCCTTATAGCTGAGAGAGGCCATCACAGAGAACCACAACTGGTCAAAATACAAAGACCAACTGTTCATGGAGTGCCCATCTCAGCAGACATATATACAACTCAACTCCTACACCTAAGGCTCAACATTGTAGAAGAGGTGGTGGAAGAACTGTAGGAGCCAGAAGACTTGGAAGCCTACTGTTATATTGCTTCTCCTAGAGAGGATAGGAAAGCTACCTACATGATACCACAGCAATATGACTGTCTCAACAAGACCTAAACAATGACCAATAGAAATGCAAGGAGGAAATCTTACAAAGTTCCACCACTAAACAAAGGCAAGTAAGGAATACTGAGAAAGGAAGAATTTAGTCTTCCCCAAGGATGAACCCTAGTTGGTTATATATCATTACCAAGTAGCCATTCCTGAAATCATCTATATATAACCAACAATAAACAGACTCAGTAGTGTGTGTGTGTGTGTGTGTGTGTGTGTGTGTGTGTGTGTATAACAATCAAAGGAAGAGGCCTTGAATTTGAGAGGGAGTAAGGAGGGAATGGGAGGAGTTGAGTGAGGGGACACAAGAGGGGTTGGAGGAAGTAAAGGGAAGGGAAGAAATTATATAATTACATTTTAATAAAAATTTGTAAATTATTCTTTTATATATGTATGTGTTTTGCCTGCATGTATATCAGTGTACTACTACACACACTCCTGGTGCCCATGAAAGCCAGAATCTGGCATCAGATCCTCTGCAACTGAAGTTACAAATGGTTGTGAGCTACCATGTAGGTACTGATATAGAATCTAGATCCTCTGGAAGAGCAGCTAGTGTGTTTAATCACTGAGCCATCTCTCTAGATCTGCTTGTAAGACTTTAATTTTATTAACATGTATATGTATATGTGTGTGTGTGTGTGTGTGTGTGTGTGTGAATATATGCACATGTGTGTGCTGGTCCCAAGGAAGCCAGGAGAGGGTGTGAGGATGGAGCTGAAGTTCTAAGTTGTGAGTCATCTCATATGAGTACTGTGAACTGTACTCTGGACCTCTGTAAGAGTAACAAGCACAAGTAAACACTGAGCCATCTCCCTATCCCACTATTTTTTTTGTTTTGTTTTGTTTAATGATATTGTCTTAACCATTTCCAAATGCAAAAGCCATTCTTAGTATTCAGGCAAAACAACAAAGCAGCAGGCCATTATCTGACCCATGGGCTGAAGTTTGCCAACCCGTAGTCTAGACTAATTTCTAGAGCGTCAGAGACCATGTTTGTCATACTCACTCTGGTGAAATCTGTATTAGCACACCATAGCAGTTCTCAATAAATATTTATTGAGAGAATGAATAGTTGATTTATAAACAAATTATAAAAACCCTAAGTAAGAACGACTCTGAAAGGCCTTTAGTGAAAACCTCAACATCCACCTCCCTCCCCCACTTAAAATCTACATCCAAAATTACATTTGCAGCCTTATTGACATTCCTCTAGAAATATAGCAGTATCGGTACACGCAAGTCTCGCTTACCCATGTTAAATGTGCCCAGAGCACCTTGAATAATCGGAAACTTCAATACAAATGAATGATGGAGGCTTATTGCCTTCTCAGCTTCTCCAAGAGTTTGCAAGCACAGGCCATGAATCAGTAATATCAGCTCTGAGCCACAGGCTACTGTTAAAGTGCTGGTAACATGACACTGCAGAGGCACTGAACTGCCAAAGGTTGTCCTGGAGACTCTTGCTCAGATCCCCTCATTTTCCAGCCACCCTACTGGCAATCTCTACTCGAATGCCCAAACCACAGGTCCTAGTGCCAGACCATTTTTAGTGTCTTCCATTTTTGTGTTCCAAGTGGTTCCTCCTCTTCCTGCCTTTCTATAAATGACACCAAAAGTTCCTAATTTCCAAGGCAGGAAACAGGAATTTCCCTTCTCCTCTCTTTCTTCCCCATCATCTTACCTCCCAATTGCTATAGGGCCCATTTAGTTCCCATTAGCACTGTTCTACACCTACAGAATCTTCTAGCCATCCTCACCTCTCATTCCTCTCCCATCCCTACATAGCCTCTCTTGCTTCCCACCTGCACGGCCTACAGTTCTCAATTCAGGAGTGGCTTTCAAATGGGACTTAGTAGTTTGATAATCATTTGAATGGGAAACTTCTTAAAGTAGAGCCCTGATCATGTCTCTTGGCTACTCTGAACCATTTGGCGGTCCCTAGTACTGGCCAAATTAGACAGCTTCCTCAGCATTGTATCCGTTAGATCTAACTTGTTAGCTTCATCTCTCATACAGGGCCAACATTTTTGGCACAATAGAAGTGGAAAAGACTTTTCTTCCAATATTTACTCTTTCCTTATTAGAAATAGTACTATTGACTGTGACAGAGAGGCAGGATAACTGTATTTCCAAGCTTATCTTATAGTTAACCATGCATATTTTATCAAGTATTAATGTTCTGATTGTTTTTTTTTTTAATTTTCTGTCATTTTGTCAACCTAGCACAAACCACAGTTATCTGAGAAAAGGAACCTCAATTGAGAAGAGCCTGTAGTTCAGTCTACAGTGCACTTTAATGGTAATGATAATAATGATAATGATAGATATGAGGGAGAGCATCCATCTGGGGTCGGTGGCACATCTGGGCAAATGGTCTTGAGTTCTGTAAGGAAGCAGGCTGAGCAAGTCATGAGGCGGCGGTAACCAGCACCCCTCCACCACGTCTCCTTCAGCTCTTGCTTGCACGTCCATGACTTGAGTTCCTGCCCTTATCTACCTGGGCCATTTCTTCCCTGCATTGCTTTTGGCTATGCTCTTTATCACAACAACAGAAAAGTCACTAAGACACCTGTAAAATAGGCAGTCATGCGCCATCTGTAAAAAGCATCTTTCCATGGTAAAAGGTACTCCCTCTCGTGCATCTCCAGACAGCTGGGCAGAGTGTGGATCAGAAGGCAGTGGCTTGGGTTGTCATCGTCTACTATAAGATAGAAACCACTAAGTAAGGATGTAAGCACGTAAGGAACCAGGGTTCTTGGTGTTTAGAGACATGCTACCCACCCTAATCCCACTACTGTGTGCTCCTTTATGTGAGACAAAACCAAGCTGCTATCTTGCTCGCACCATGGCTACTTTGCTGTCTAGTCCTTTTTCCCTCTTTTAATCACTTGCAGCTGAAGCTACTTTTAATCGATACCAGAGCTATTCCTTAGGTTTCCAGGCCTGGTCTCCTGGCCCTTGGGCCTCCCTGTTCTCAGCGTCCTCTCTGTGGTTTTACCCACCCCCTTGCTATCTCTCGTCTCTATGCTATGCATATCTTCACCTCCCCAGTCTTCCCATTGCCCAGGCCTCCAGGCTAGACCTCCTCAAATCTCCAATTTCAAGCTTATTCCACTCCTGAGATTCTTCTAAACACTTGTTTGCTTTGTTTTGTTTTGAGACAGCTTTTCACCATGTACCTCAGGCTAGCCTCAAACCGAGTCTTGCAACCTCCACCTACCTGGAACTATACAAGTGGACTATAGCTGGCTCCTCCCTCCTTTAGACCTTTTAACACACCTTTGTCACACATCGCCTCATAGTGGCCATGTCTGAACTTGAGTCCTCTTCATTCATGTGAGAGCAGACAGGCTCTGCAACTGCATGACTTACACACAGTAGGCATTTGCTGAGACACATTTTAGGAGTTGTTCCAACTTACAGGGATGCTCCGTCATTGGTAACGACCCTCGTGGCTGTTCCCACTGTCATGCTTTACAATGTGATTGTTCTGGGGCATTGCTGTCTGCCCAGATGTGGATACCCTCCTCTTAGCTAATCAGCCATCCCATTTCTGAAAAAAATGAAAGCAGAGACTATGAAAAGGGCACATCGCTCTGTAGGGTAGGAGACAGAGAGGTCCTGGTGACTTGCTAGCATCTTGCCTCTACTGTTCCAGAAGCTTGGTGTATTCCTACTCTTGGATTATATGAAACACTTTTGATTCTTATCAAAACAAGTATCTACCTCTTTTTTTCCCCAACAGAATCTTTGTGTGGAGGCTAGGCTAACCTGGAACACCGGAGTCTCTTGAGTGCTAGGATTACAGGCGCAGATCATTAGTGCCATTACAAGAGCCCCCGTTCCATTTAGTTCTTGCCTACCTTTTGGCCCACGAACCCCAAATATGTGTCTATGTGTACATATAGCAATGGAATAATACTTCATATAGTATTAAGTACAATTCTCTAGCTGGAGGGTCACAAATGGTTATATGGCAGAACAAAGGACTCTACAGCCACCTGAATTTAGTGACAATCCTACAGTTGCCACCAAATTTCTTCTTCTTCTTCTTCTTCTCCTTCTCCTTCTCCTTCTCCTTCTCCTTCTCCTTCTCCTTCTCCTTCTCCTTCTTCTTCTTCTTCTTCTTCTTCTTTCTCCAATTGTTCTCTCTTTGGGTTTTCTGTGACTTTTGTATGACACTTAACCATGTTTTACCCCAACTCATCAGGATCCTTGAGCATCCAGCTTGCAAACCCCAATGCAACGCAGCCCGATCTTCCCTGCCCTCCAGTGCCCAGTGCTCCATGAGTCTTCCCAAATTAGCATCTCTTTGTTTGTATCAAGAGCAATCTAAGCTATAATAGGCTAGGGTTTTGTTCTGTTTTGTTGGAATTTTTTGTATTGTTTTGTTTGTTTGTTTGTTTGTTGTTGTTCTAATCAGATTAACTTTTACCAAAACTGAGGTTGATGTACAAATTAATTAAAAGAAAGAGAGGGAAATACTGTATTCTTTTGATGACCGAAAACTTCTGACCACATAGTGAATGAAAAACTAGAAATGAGAAAGGTAAAGAAAAGTGAATTTCAATAAGTGAATAACTTCAGGTTTGAAAACGGACTCTGCTCTCCAGTGTGCCATAACTTAAACACATATTCCTCAGTTTCAGAGTACAGCAGACAGCTGGAAACCCACACAGGATGCCAAAACTGCATGACCTACATTTGCAGCTAGGCAGCCTTTCCTGAAGTGCAATCGGGATTTAGAATCTTTAGCTTGAATTTTCTTTGGGAGTATTATGTGTTCTGGATAAGA
This sequence comes from Mastomys coucha, assembly GCF_008632895.1. Lineage (NCBI taxonomy): Eukaryota > Metazoa > Chordata > Mammalia > Rodentia > Muridae > Mastomys > Mastomys coucha. The sequence continues at coordinate 83,992,003 of NW_022196896.1, forward strand.
AGGTAACAGACACATTCCAACTTTTGCTTCCAGACATCTTAAACCACATTAATCCGCCTTTCCGTCCTTCAAATGCAAGAGCATGCAAACAAAAACCATGTGCTAGAAACGTTTTCAAGTTTAAAGTATTACTTGGAGAAACTAGAGAACTTTTTCAATTCCTTGGAAGTTCAGCTATCATACTGTATTTCTGCATCTTCGGGATTAACATAAACTCTAAAATAAGAACTTGTATGCTCGGTTACATCTGTTTCTGATTAATGTGAATAAAATAAATAAAGCTAAATAATGGCCAACTATTACAGTCTCCTCATGCATTATGGCCTGTGGGTACCTTTTCAGGAGGCAGAAGCAAATGCTTAAAGGGAAATTCCTAGATCCTCAAGATTCCCTGAAGGAGACTTCTCAAACCTGCCATCTAAGGTTTTAATGTGAGGATAGGGTTTGTTTTGATGGTATTGGAAACTAAGGAGAGGGATCGTTTTTTTCAGATCCTTGACCCAGGAGGGATTTTTGCCTCCTGAACTTCTGACCCCTAATCTGCAGACTGTAAAAATGCAGTCAAACCTTGAGGTAGTTATCACATCTCAACAGTCTTTGTAATTGATATCCAAGACCAATCACCTTGCCAAAATTTTAGAAGGAATGTGACAGCCACACTTTTTAAGGTGTCACTTTTGTCCCCAGCGTCTTCTATGCTCTTCTTTATCGTCTCTTTCCCTTTTCCTACATCTAACTGATCTGTTTACTTTAGAAGACATTCTTGCCGAACTATCAAAATGAATCATTTTCTTCCCCCTGGATTATAATACCTTTGTTTTCCTACCCATAACATTTACACAACCCACACAGACCAGTCTGTCCCCACTCACCCTGGGCCTACTCTTCCTAACTGTCACTTCTAATGGGTGCATCCTCAGGACCTGGTCAAGGCCAGTTTTAAAAGATGCAGAATGGGTTCAACTCATTGTACCAGTCATATACTCTCTCCTCTATGTGCCCCTGACTTTTCTGTATGCCTATAAACCCACTCAAGTACCCTAAAAGCTACCCAATAGTAATAGGTTAAATAGTACTATAAACCAGATTCCATAAGTGACGAGGATATGTAACTAATCAAATGGAGAACAGAAAGCCCCTCCTTATGTGAAGAATGTGGTTAATAAATGTAGATGAGATGATGAATTTAGAGAAATCACCAGTGGATATAAGAAACATAATTGATTGACTTAGGCAAAAATCATCAATAGCTTTTCTGGAGGATAAAATTGTTAGGAGAATCAGGACATTTATTGTGTCAAAACAGCTCCCTGCAAAGCCTATTATTTACAAGAGAAAAACAGTAAACTTTATAGTTGTGCTATCTAGCAAAACATACCTTGATGAAATAGCCAAATGACCCTCCAGACTAGGAGAAAGCATCACCATGTGCCTGCTGATTGGATGTGCTGAAGAAGACACAGCATCACACATGTGGTACCCCTGCCAGAAAGGCATAAGCAAGCATCCGATTATCTGTGTCAACAGGCTGCCTGAAAAACATCGGCCCCCATCTTCTTTTTAGTGTTCATATTTGGGGCCAGAGAGATGGCTCAGTTAGCAAAGCACTCACTGAGCAAGCATAAGGACCTGAGTTCACAGCCCAACACTCTTATAAAAAGCCTGGCAGTCATCTATAATCCCAGCAAGCAACATGGAGGCAGAGACAGGCAGATTCCCAGGGACTGACTCTGTGTGAGTATACACACACACACACACACACACACACACACACACACACACACGCATGTATACATGTATATGCACACACCACATCCTCTCGTGATCACATGCAAACACACAAGCACACACACATGCACCTATGCATGCACGAGCACACACCACAATAATACATCATGAAGTACAAAGACAAATGACTGTGCACTGAGAACAACAGAATGGCTAACTGCGATCCATGACCTACCGTTCTCATGCAGCGCAGAGCATTATTAGAACAGTTAGGAGAGTCTGAATAAGGTCTGCAAGGTATTGTGCCAATGTTAATTTCCTGCTTTGGGCCATTTTGCTCTGTTATGTAAGGACAGTTTTGTACTTTAAGAATTGCACTATAGACCCCAAGAGATATTTAGTCTGCGGTCGAGTTGGTCACAATAGTCTCCTCCCTTTAAAGAAACTGGAACCCTGCATTAAGACCAAGGAAGATGATGGCTGTTCAGGATTTTATATCACAGGGACTGAACCACAGATGCCATTAAGAAGCCATCACCTGCACAGAGTGCTCACACAGGACTGCTTCCTGTCAGGATTACACTCTATCTACCCCACTGAAGCGCTAAATAAAGCCATACATGTGCAAATATACTCAAGCATGAGGGGTAAAACCACATCAGAGACTCACTCCCAGAGAGTTCAGAAAACAAGAGAGAGCAAGCTTGTAAAAATCAATAATAATAATAATAATAATAATAATAATAATAATAATAATGACAATGATAATAATGGCAGCTGACAACAGCTCAGTGAGTAAAGAGGTTTCTCCGAAGCTTGAACTCAGGAGATTGAGTTCTATTCTGGTGACCCACATGGTAACAAAGAGAGCTTACTCCCACCAGCGTGATCTCTCTCTGTCTCTCTTTGTCTGCCTGTCTGTCTGTCTGTCTGTCTCTCCTTCTTTATCTCTCTCCTTCCTTATCTCTCTCCCTCTCTATCCCTCTCCCACCTGCCAATCCAGCTCCTCTTGCTCTCTTTTCCATTGCCCAGCTGAGGTCCTGATGTCATCCCAAGTGTTCTCAGTCTGCCACATCCAACAGTCTCTGAAAGCTTTGTCCCATTTTCCAGTATTCATGCACAAGACTTGATATGCTGTCACTGCTCCTAAGCCCCCAGCACCTTATAACAAGCAGTCAGTTTACTTCCATGCCTCTTCACAAATCATGAAGGTTATAGATCATGTTGACCCGTCTTAGCCATACTGACAGCATTTCACACACCCTTAGCACTTAGTAGGTTCTTGGTACACACTGGTGCACCATCGGTTCGAAGGAACCGTACGTCCAAATTGGAAAGAAATGTGGGTCTTTTGTGGAAAGATCTTGATTCTGAAGTGAGATGCTTCGGTGAGACAGAGTCTTTGATTTGTTTGTTTTGTTAATTGTTTGTCTAAGCAAGCCTATTTCATTGTTATTGCTGTTACTACGACTGGGCTATAATCTCATTTTTGGAACTACTGTCTGGCTCCGATAATGACAGACAGGACGAGAACAGCAGCTGTCCAATCTGCCTTTCCCTGATTTGTAGGCTTCCTCACGTCAAATGCAACTTAGATTTTTCTCTATACTCTGGATTCCTACTGCTTTCCATTTGGTAGAGAAAATGAAGTTTGGCATAGGACATAAAATGTATTCATTAACCTTACAGCAGCTTCAGAATGATGCCTAAATAATGGCTTCATTTCTCCTGAAAACATTTTTTCATCAAATTGTGGGAAGAAAATAAAACTCCAGAAGAGCTTCACATGTGAAATGTTTTCTTTTTTGTTCCCATAAGGAGTGATCCTGAGACCACCATCCATGCTGTCTCTCAACTGCTTGTGTCTAAACAAGAAGCTGAAGCAGAGGTGACCCCTAATGTCCCTGAAATAAACCATATCATGTCAAATATTATAGAATACCAAATTTTGTGTGGCTATTTTTTTGTTTTGTTTCAAAATTTTTATTTATTTTAACATGTATGGTTGATCTACCTGCAGGCAGGCATGTGTGCTGCATGTGTGCAGTCCCCAGGATGGCCAGAAGAGGGCATCATATCTCCTAGAACTGGAGTTCCAGATGGTTGTGAGCTGCCATGTGGGTGCTGGGAATTGACTTTGAGTCCTCTGAAGGAGCAACCAGTGCTCATATTCTCTTAACTCCTAGCTATTTCTGCAGCCCTGTGGCTCTTCACTTGATAATAATTATTTAAAAACCATTATTTCCTCGGCTATATATGTGTATGTCTCTGTGCATATGTTTTTGTGGACGTGTATGAGTGTGTGTGTGTGTGTGTGTGTGTGTGTGTGTGTGTGTGTGTTCTTGAGTGGATAGACATGCGGAAGACAGAGGTCAACATTAGCTGTCTTTTGCTATCATGCTCCACCTTATTTTCTGAGACAAGTTCTCTCATCTCACTTGAAGCCTTTGAATTCAACTAGACTGCCTGGCCAATGGGCCCAAGGCTTCTCCTGTCCCTGTGTCCCTAGTGCAAGGATTACACTGCCACTCTTGGCTTTTCCATGGGTGCTGGGAGAAACTCAGGTCTTTAAACTTGCTGGGCAAGCACATTACCAACTGAGCCATCTCCCAAACACAAATATTTCCTCCTTTGAGCCTGAACCAGTTTGTTTTCAGTTGACCAGAAATAGATTGGGAAGGAAAGCATTTGTTTGGCTTCCACTTCCCAGGTCTGTCACTGAAGAACATCATGGAAGGAAGTAAAGCGGAAACCGTGTAGGGTGCTGCTTACTGGCTTGCTCGTCATGGCTTGCTCAGCCTGTTTCCTTATACAACCCAGGACCACCAGACTGGGGGTGTCACTACTTCCAGAAGCTTCCACATCAATCATTAATTAAGAAATTTCCCACAACTGC
>NW_022196896.1:83996699-84031406 GCF_008632895.1 Mastomys coucha
AAAAAAAAAAAAAAAAGAAAGAGAGAGAGAGAGAGAGAGAGAGAGAGAGAGAGAGAGAAAGAAAGAAGTTACCCACAAATGTACACACAAGCCAATTTGATGGAGGCCATTCCTCATTTGAGGTTCCCATTTCCCAGATGATCCGAGCTTGGGTCAAGTTAAGAAGAAACTACACAGTACAGCTTCTTTGGTGAGAAAGTTGACTCCTTGGACTGGAATTGGTATCTCTCTGGTCTAACCTTCTTTCCTTTAAGAAAGCATGTCTTCAGTCGAGCACATTTTGGGGGCTGGTTTTATCCTCATAAACAATAAACTCTAAAATTCTTTCAGAATCTCAGCAAGCTGCAAAAAAAAAAAGATTGGTTAGCATTCAGAAACATTTCTCAAAGATTCGTTTTCGCAGAAGTTAAATTCAAACACAGCTCCAGTGTGGTCTTCTGCTACCCTGATTTAACAGCAAGGATGGTGCCATTTCACAGTGTGCTCAGACTTCGAGTTACCAAGCTGGAGGAGGGCAGAGCAATCTGTCTTGCACCTGAGTAGCGACTGGACCAGCATGACAGGAAAACATTTGAAGAGTAACTTTTCAAAGAGAGGCAGAAAAGCACAGAATGGCTTACTGTTCTTTAAAAAGGCATTTTTTCCTTCAATGGGACACAAAAAGAGTTCAGATCATGAAAGAAAGATGAATAAATTAGATTATATTAAAAGGTCAGTGCTCTGCTCATCATTAAAGATGAGCAGATCCTCACTGGATGGACGGTTCAAGTCCCACAAATGACTTGGATCAGATCATAGATGTGGTATTTTTAGGAGAGGGTGGGGAGAGAAGGAGGGGGCAGAATTTTATAGAAAAACAGATCAGCAGATTGATAGGAACTTCATAAAGACACATTAACTGTCACTAAGCACCTGAAATGGTGCCCAGAATCTTAGGTAATCAGCGAATTGAAGCTTGCTGGCCTCAAAGCTGAGTGGCTAGTTTGATATCTGTACATGAACGCAACCAAGTAGTGGGGGCTTGTGAGGACTACCCTTCTGCTATTTCTGATTTACTTCAGTCATAATCTCTTAGGGAAGAACAAGTAAGTTCTATGCCCTTAGGCTCATGACTCCAGGACCTCACTTAGTTCTCCATCATACAGTCTAATGAGGAGTCATTGTTCCTGCAGAGTAACTGAGGAGCTGCTAAAAGTCACCTACACATCAATTTACTGTGCAGCCAAACTAATGTAGAGCAAATAACATATTTCTTAGCTTTGTGTCCTCCAAAATCAGTGATTTCTTCTTTTTAACATCAGGTACCATGTGGTATGAATTACTCTGCTAGGTTGCCTGACATCTGAGGCTGCCCTCCCCTCCCTCACCAATTTCAGTTTGTTCAGGATTTCCAGTCTGTAACACTCTGGCCTTGCAGTCAACCCAGCATTGTAAGGCAAAGTCACTGAGATAGAATACGGGATGGGGGCTTGGAGTGGACACCATGATTTTAATAGATGAGGGACCCAAAGTTTGCCTTTCAAGTCCTTGTGGAGGTGCCTAAATTATCACCACTTGAAAATTCCACTTGTCCTTATCCTTGTCCTATACTCACAGGGTCCCAAACTTGGCCCAGATTTTCATCAACGCTCTTGAGAATTTGGCTGAGTCGTTCAGACGTCCCCCTAAGGGAGACTCTTCCAGCTTAGTCCTCTATAACCAGTGCATGGCTTGCAAGAATCCTTCTCATACAGAAAATCCATAGATACTCTTTCCAGCACCTTCGACACACAACGACATACAACTTTAAGCCTCATCTTTTTAAAACTCAAATCCCAAATCTTGACATTTTCACCACGACTGAAGCATTTGGTCAGGGGTCGGGGACAGGAAGAGGGTTGGTGCTCAAGAGGAGAAATCCTGAGAACTTCAGGGTGGGAGCAGCACACCTTGATTACTGTTTCAAGACAATGACCTGGTGAACTCACAAGAGATCCTTCTACCTCTGAGAAGACACAGTCAGCTGAGAGGAGTGTAAAGATCCTCATAAAAGAAGATTCACCAACTGGAAGAGAAGAGTTGGAGAAAGTTCCTGGAAAAAAATAAAAGACTCAATGTGGGCAAGATCCCTGGAGGGGAAGAGGGAGGAGCCAGTGTGGTGAGAGCAAGCACAAGATCTGAAGGCAACTCCCAAGTTGAAAACTTCCCAAGGCAGCTCCAAATCTGAAAAAAGGCACATGCCTGTTACTGTCTTTCTTAGGTTCTTGGCTTTCTAGAAGTTTTTCAATCTATTTTTTGTTGTTGTTATTTATGGGGTTGTAAAATTTTATAACTTCTCCATAGATTTAATCTTTTACACATTTAGTAATATTCCCATATCCCTTTGAACATAGTTCATCTTATTTTAAAGCTTAGCTAAATGTTAACATTACCTTTCTGTCTACCTGACTTCCTTCCTTCCTTCCTTCTCTTCCTTCCTCCCTTCCTTCCTTCCTCTTTCCCACCCTACTTCTCTTTATACCTCTTATCCCACCCAAGCAGTTGCCTGTATTCCTTCATTTCTTTGTGTTTCTATTTCACTTTAACAGACTGTACAATAATTAGTACACAACTAGATTTTGTTTTGGTCCCATTTTGACAGTTTCTGTCTGTGAGTGGGGGGGAAATCATTTGGGCTGATATACTGCAACCAGTGATGTAGGTGATTTTTCTTTCCTTATTGGTGTGTATGTATGTATGTATGTATGTATGTATGTATGTATGTATATACATATATATGTTTTCCTCTTTAGTTTTTTATTTATATATTTCTATGTCTTCCTTTTTGCCTTGCTTTTCATTGTTTGATCCAATAGTTTTCCTTTTTCATTCCATGTTTCTTGTATGAGTTCAAATGTTTGTTCTCCACTAATTGCTGGCGTCACTCTTCTGCTCAGCCGCACCTGCTTTGCTGTGTTCAATTAAGAGCAGGATATTTGATGAATGGGATACTCTTTCCCTCTGTCAGTAGACTCCCTCTCCCTCTGCATGTTTCTAAGTTCATCTGAGTGTGACATTTAGAATGCTTTTAAAATCCTCATTCTATTTGTTCCTTAGTTATTTATCTAGAGAGGAGTGAGGCGAACCTTTGTCACAGTGCACGCATGGAGATCAGAGGGAAACTGTCTGAGTTAGTTCTCTCCTTCCACCACGTGGGGAATCAAGCTCAGATTGTCAGACTTGGCACAAGCACCTTTAACTGCAGAGCCATCTTTCTGCCTCTAGGATGTTTTTTTACTAGCTCCATTATACCCCGCAACCTTAGTTTTAAACAGATAATTCAGTACTTTAAATCTTGGACTGTTTCCTAAATTCATCTGAGCTGGATCAATGAAAGGTGCTAACATGTAATATTGCAATAGCTAAATTTGTATTAAAAGCAACACTCATGGAAAAATCTAGATGACATCAGTTGTATTTCATTCCCCTCACTTTCAGGTTATCTCTATGCCAAGAAGATACTCTGTAATAAATGAGTTGATGTACACATGAATAAGCTATGTGTAAAAAGGCATATATCATTGCCAGGGATGGACATAGTTTAAGTTATAGCACAATATAAAATGTCACTGTGCTTGTTACATTTGTTTGTTGGGACAGAACACCTGAAAACATGTAGCTAAAGGACAAAGACTGATCTTGGCTCTCAGTTTCAGAACCCCCAGTCCACAGTTACTTGGCTTTGTATTTTCTGGGCTGTGAGGAAACTGTTGGGGAAAATGAGGAGCAAACTTACTGATGTCATAGCTCCAGGAGAAGTATTGGGTGGAGAGAGGGATGTAGGGATGAAGAGAGTGAGGAATGAGGAAGAAGAAATGGAGGGAAGGAGAAGACAATAGAGAAAGTCGTCTAGGGACAGGAATGCCCTTCAAGGTCACTCAAGGTCACACCCCCAGTGGCTCATTTCCTCTATTAGCCACTTCTGATTAGCTACTAGGCTACAGATTCACCCATGCCATAGGTTGCTAACAGTTGTGATGTAAGAGCCCCTCTGATCCAATCACCTCTTGGGGCCTTCCCTATGAATTTGCCATCCCATAGGCACATATTCAACCCATGAACCTCTGTGGATCATCCCGCATCCAAACCATGACTGATTTATACATTACAAAAGAAATACAATAAAGTCTTGTTTTCAGGGACGACAGGCACATTGTCTATTGTATGCTTTATAGACGTTCTCTCACACACCTCAGAGAGGAAGCAGGAGAGCTAGAAGCAGTTGGTGAAAATTGAGGTGGAAAGGTGAACAGCAAGAGAGCTGGTGACAGGGGAGGAGCCAGTGACCCTCTAGTCCTAGACAGGCATCCATCGTCTCTGTAGCAAACAGACATCAGTGTAATTCAGGAAAAACTACTATCTTAGAAATCTAAGGAAAGCGAGGAACTTAAAATGAAATACCCAGTTCCATTCCTATTTTTAATTTAGATTAATTTTTATTTAAATATTAAATTTAAAGTACATGGTCATAATAGTCAGTTAGCAACTACATAAGATACATCTGAAAAAAGAGTTTGGGTCTTTTTGCCTTGTTTTTATGAGAAATATATTTAAGGAAAATGTGTTGTATGTTTTCTTCATGAAAAAGCTGTGTGTTCTCCTGCATCTTATTACCTCTATGTCTGATATCACAACAGCATCTCAGCACCACTATAGATGCCATACAGGCTCTTGTGACAACACTGTATTTAATGGGTGTGAGCAACCATCATTTGCCCAACATCTAAATACTTTTTATATTTGGACATGGTAGAATTATATAAAACTTCTCAAAACAAAAAGATTTCAATTCAAGCTAATTAAAATAACTGTGCCTAATCTTCTTTTTTGGAATATAGCCTAACATAATAATACCACATATATATAAATATATATATATACATATATAGCTATTTGTATGATTATTATATAATGCTAAATGTAAACCCACATGGAAATTGTTTAATAAAATATGGTATGCTCACTTTGTGAATATTGGCTTTATGTGTCACATGATCTCAGAGCTAGTGATTTTTTTTGTAATTTTTTTTCAGCATCTGACTGTCCCTTAAGAATTTATATAATCTTCTGGGTCTGTTTTCTTCACTGGTATATTCTAGGTTCTGCCTAGTGCCCGCACAGAATTAGTGTTCAATTTATGGTTGCCAAAAGACTGAATAAGACATCTAGAAATAGAAATTCTGCTTAAAGACAAACATTAGATTTAGAGTATAAAGTCAGCTAGCAACTACATAACACAGAACTGAAAATGGCTGGAGCAGAATGTTTAGAATGACATTCCCTTTACTATTTTGCAATATGAAAATTATAGACCTAAGGTTGTACCTCAGTGGTAGGATGCTTGCCTACCACTCATGAGGCCTGGAGTTCAATGCCTAGCATAGGGAGGGAGGAAAGGAGTTAGGAAGGGAGAAGAAGAGGCAGAGACAGACAGACAAGGGGAAAAAGGGAATAGAACAATTCTATCCGCAGTCTGAACAGGCCTTTTCTAACCCATGGCTCACAACAGTAACAAAGGGCTGTCATGAAGATTTTGAGCATGTATTGTGACTTTAAGGCCCCTTTCTGCCTCCATTTTTGTCTATATGGAAGGGAGAGCAAGAAGGGAGGCTATGAGGGGAGAAGATGTCTTTGGACCTACACACTAGGGATGGTGCAGAAACACCTCCTAGGAGACCCAGCTCTCACTTAGACAAATCTAAGGGAGGCTGTGGGCTAGAAGCTCAACACCACAGCAAGTGTTTTAAATGCCCATAAGCTGGTTAAGTGTAATGGCCCCGCGATCCGGAGGGGAACAGGCAGCAGCCAACACAACAGGAAGCTTGGTGCCCTAGGATGATCACACAGCAGAAGTTGTTGGAGTGTCTACAGTTTCACGTGAGACGTGGTGGTGCTGAAGGGGAGGCTGTGAGTAACCACAGAAAGGCACAGTGGAAGAATGGAAGGGACAAAGCTCAATAAACAATTCTGGAGTTCACAGAAGCACCCATGAGAGAAAACCATCAGACTGCAGAGCCAAACACCAAGGAAAAGGATGGGAAAATGGGTGCCTTGTGCCCTTCTCTCAGCTCTGCAGTGTTCTAGTGGGAGTCTGGTGAAGCTTTTGAAGCCACAGATAAGACTATAGATTGTCTGAGAAATTCAGTATTTGAGGTTTAGCATTTGGTGTTTTATTTATTCATTCATTCATTCATTCATTTGTTCACTCATTCATTTTACATCCCCCTCCCAGTCTACCCCTAGCTGTCCCACTCCCCTTTTCCTCTGAGAGGGTGGAGGTGTCCCCTGGGTATCCCTCTAACCTGATGCATCAAGTCTGTACAGGGCTAGGCTCATCCTCTCCCACTGAGACCAGACAAGACAGCTTCGTTAGGGGAACAGATTCTACAGATAGGCAGAAGCCTTAGGGATACCCATGTTTCAGTTGTTCAGGGACCTACATGAAGACTGAGCCCATATGTGCTGGTGTGGGCAGGGTGTGAGCACTAGGTCCAGCCCATGCATGCTCTTTGGCTGGTGGTTCAGTCTCTGAGAGCCCTCAAGGGTCCAGGTTACTTGATTCTGTTGGTCTTCCTGTGGAGTTCCCATTCACTTCTGGGCCCTCAATCCTTGCCCTAACTCTTCTACAAGGGTCCCTAAGCTTCATCCAATGTTTGGCTGTGGGTCCCTGCATGCTTCTAAGTCAGAACCTGGATGAAGCCTTTCAAAGGATAGCCATGCTAGACTCCTGTCTACAAGCATATCAAAGTATTATTACTAGTGTCAGAGATTGGTGCTTGTCCATGGGATGGGTCTCTAGTTGAGCCATTATTGCTTGGCCATTCCTTCAGTCTCTGCTCCATCCCCTGTACATGCATTTCTTGTAGACAGATTGGAGTTGAAATTCTGTGCATGGGATTGTGTCCCTTGTAGTGGTAGACTACAGTGGTATTCCTGCCTGGATACAGGTGTTGGCCTCTTCAGGTTCCATATCCCCAATGTTGTGAGTCACAGCTAAGGTAACCCCCACTAATTCTTGGGTGCCTTCCCTATCCCAGGCCTCTGGCACATTCTCAAGAAGGCCCCCCATCCCCTCCAGCTGCAGATTTCCTTTCATTCTCATGGCCATCTGCCCACCTCTCCTGTCCTTCCCCACACCTGATCCTGAACCCCCATTTCCCTCTCCATCACCCCTCCTTCCCAGTTCCCTTCCTCCATCTGCCTCCTATGACTATTTTGTTCCCCCTTCTAAGTGAGATTCAAGCTTCCTCACTTGGGCCTTTCTTCTTGATTAGCTTCTTTGGGTCTATGAAATGTAGCATGGTACTTATTTTTTGTCTAATATCCACTTGTAAGTGAGTACATACTATGCATGTCCTTTTGAGTCTGGGTTACCTCACTCAGGATGATATTCTGAAGTTCCATCCATTTGCCAGAAAAATTCATGATGTCTTCATTTTTAATAGCTAAATAGTATTCCATTGTGTAGATGTACCACATTTTCTTTATCCAGTTGAAAGATATCTAGGTTATGTCCAATTTATGACTATTACAAACAAAGCTACTATGAATATAGTTGAATAAATGTCCCTGTGGTACAGTAAGACATCTTTTGGGTATATGTCCAGGAGTAGTATAACTGGGTCTTAAGGTAGAACTAGTCCCAGTCTTCTGAGAAGCCACCAAATCTATTTCCAAAGTGCTTGTACACATTTGCACTCCCACCAGCAATGGAGGAGTGTTCCCCTTGCTCCACATCCTCAGCAGGATGTGCTATCTTTTGAGGTTTAGATCTTTGCTATTCTGATGGTTCTAAGAAGGAATCTCAGAGTGCTTTTGATCTGCATTTCCCTCATGACTAAGGACATTGAACATTCCTTAAGTGCTTCTTGGCCATTGGAGATTTCTCTGTTGAGAATTTTCTGTTTAGATCTCTAATGAATTTTTTAATAGGGTATTTAGTTTGTTAGTGTCTAACCTCTTCAGTTCTTTATATGGTTTGGAGTTGGTCCTCTGTCAGATGTAGGGTTGGTGAAGATCCTTTCCCAGTCTGTAGGCTGCTATTTGATCCTCTTGACTGTGTCTTTTGCTTTACAGAAGCTTTTCAGTTTTATGGGGTCCCATTTATCACTTGTTGATCTTAGAACCTGAGCCATGGGAGTTCTGTTCAGGAAGTTGTCTCCTGTACCAATGCATCCAAGGCTATTCTCACTTTCTGTTCTACAAGATTTAGTGTATCTGGTTTCATGTTGAGGTCTTTGAACCATTTGGATTTGAGTTTTGGGCAAGGTGATAAGTATGTATCTATTTGCATTCTTCTATGTGCAGACATCCAGTTAGACCAACACCACTTGTTAAAGATGCTTTCTTTTTTCCATTGAATGGTTTTGCCTTCTTTGTCAAAAATCAAGTGTCTATAAAAGTGTAGGTTTATTTCAGTCTTCAATTCGATTCTACTGATCAACCTGTCTGTTCCTGTACCGAAACCATGTGGTTTTTTTATTACTATGGCTCTGTAGTACAGCTTGGGGTCAGCAATGGTGACACCTCCAGAAGGTTTTTATTGTTCAGTATTGTTTTAGCTATCCTGGAGTCTTGCTATGTAGCCAATGGTTACTTCAAGCTCACTGTGTAACCCAGATTAAACTCTAACTCCTAGTGCTCCACCTGTGTCTCACAATGCTGGCATGGCAAGCACATGACATCATGCCTGGCTGGCCTGAGATTACAGATTCTCATCTCAAAGGACTGGACTTTTTTTTTAATCTCCAAGACTATCAATGTGCATTAATGTACTAAGGTGGCCAGAGTTGTCAGGTATGATTGTTGGATGGCTGTCATCCCAATACTCAGGAAACTAGGGCAAGAAATCATCCTGGAGTTCCAGAACAGACTGGTCTACCAAGCAAACTCCAAGCAAGGTAGGGCTGCACAGTGAAACCTTGTAAACACACAAACTTTAAAACAAAGAATATGGCTGGAGAAAAATGAGCAGCTTGCCTTATGGAATTTCCAGAGATAGAGAGAGGAAATGCAGGCAGAGTAGTTCTGAAATACTGTGGTGAAAGGAAAGTGAAGTCATTTCACGACAGCAGCCCTCATTCATTAAACTCTTTCTATTGAGAAAGAGAGAAAATGTTTCCGCACATAAGCAGACCTCATGAGAAACTATTTCTTAAAGATGAATAGACACAATGCAGGGATATCCATTGTAAAGAGCAGACTATGGAAGGGGGTGATGGAATGTCTTAATAGAGAAGCTTAATGGGAAATGGGAAGGAGGAAGGAAAACCTTCCAGTGGTCAGCATTTGTCATTCCAGTCCCCTGAGCTAACACTGTTTGCTTGCCCTGACCCATCACCTCACCAGCTCTTTCAGCCCCTTGCTTTGGTTGGGGGTCAGCCAACTAGAGAGGATAGTAGCAGATTAGCACAGGGGCCTGCTGGGATACCTCTGGTCCCTCTAGTCTCTACCTGAAGTCTGTGGTTATAGCCTTCTCAAATCCTCTGGTTTCCTTTGTCGTCAGCAGCTTCCTCTTTAAAGTTTTCGAGGGACTGTAGTGATCTTTTGCCTTCCCCTTCATAGTTTGGCTATTCACTGTTCCCGCCCACAGCTGGAAGCCTCAGCATCTCTTGCTGGCTCTTGTAACCTGCCCTTGATTCTTTGAATAGAACCTCTGTTAAACTCATTTGGTCTTGACAGAAACCTCTGGTTCATTCCAGAAACAGTACCTATCCTCAAGATTGCTTCTGTTTTCAAGGGAGCTGGGAGGGAAGATGTCAAAGAATTCACTGGTAGCCAGTGATGAATAGGCTTACTGGCATGTCCAGAATAATACCAGGCAGAGTGGAGGGACCAAGATACCCAATCCCAGACTGTACAATAGTGAGCATACTAAAGTCAAGAGCAGGGAAGAAGTTTCACTTTAACAGTTTTATAAGATCTTTATGGGAAGAAAAGAAGACACTGCTATGAGAGCCTTGTCACATCTTACCTTAGCTTCCTTCAGTGTTCTGTAAGCGAGCACAATACATCCATTGGCTTTACTTATTTTAAGCAAAAGGGGAAGGAAGGGTTAATACTTGGTGCCTAGGATCCAAAATACAGGTAACACAACAGAGGAAGGAAACTGCTCCCACCATGAGCTTCAGTCAGGGGGGATAAGGAGGAGGTAAAGAAGCTAGAGGAAGAAATGCCACTGCCCTGCCCAGAAGCCCTAAGACCCAGGCTTTGTCAGGCATCCCCGAAGCCTCTCATGCTCAGGCCCCAGGTTCCTCATTTCTGAAAGAGCACGCTGCATTTTCTTGTCACCTTCCTTCCTCCACCAGCACGATGCTCTTCTGCTCTAGACTGCCCATTGCTTCAGACATCTTGTAAGCAAAAGACACAAATTCTCTGATGTAGATACCCACTTTTGTCTGCATTTTTCAGGTGGGAAGAAGCCATTTGTCAGACTGGTTCTGAGCCAGGCAGCTTCACAGGGTGCCCTGCCTGCTGGGACTATCACAGCGCCATGCAAAGATTTTCTACTATTCAGGATTTAGATATCACAGCCATAGCCTCCTTTGACAATAAGGATGATGGAGGCTTGATCAGGTAACAGACTCTAAACATCCATTTACTGGCATTACATGCCTATTAATGAAAAATTTTAAATGTGTTAAAAACCACTCGGAAAATTTAAAATGCTCGTGCTCTCAAGGCTAGTTGGGCATAGTCATTTTCCATCACAATAAACCTGATTGGTTCTGCTATAGTCTTCGATATTTGAGAATCAATGCATGCCAGCAAGGAGCTGGCCAGCTTTTAATTTGCCCTTTAATTTTCAGTCCATGTGGTTCTTAAGAAAGAAATTTAATATATTGATTCGAAATTCAGTTCAAAGAAAAATCAGTTCCCTCCAGGCGGCAGGTTTAAATGAATGATCAGGGCAGCCATTGAGTCACTGCTAAAGGTCTGAAATTTCTGTTGCATAGGAAGAGTGTGTTCCTGAGAGGGGAAAAAATGCTCATGCCTGAGGGATGAATGAAATGCATCCTGAATGAACTATGCTTTCCTGAAGGGATGCATTGGTCATGTATATTCATAGAATGAAGAACATAAAGAATAAGAACACAGCTAATGGGGTGGATAACTAGAACCCAGCAAAGACGGTTGGCTTTAGTTGTCACTGTTTTCTTCATTCTTGATAATTCTTTCTTCACATGTAAATGTACATTTGTGAGAGGTATAGATATGTCTGTGTGATATATGTGTACTTGTGTGCAGACAAACACACCTATGCTATGCTTTCAGAGGCCAGAGAAGAACATCAAGTGTCCTGCTCTGTCATTTTATGCCTATTCCTTTGAGTTAAGGTTTCTCACTGAATTTGGAGCCATGCAAGTAGCCAGCAAGCCCCTGTGATCCTATCTTCCACCCCACCCCCATACACACAGCTCTGGGATTACATGTGCACTTGTGGCTTTACAAAGCATTTATATGGGTGTTAGGATCCAAAGTCAGGTCCTCATGTGACCTGGCCTGCAGGTCACGTTATTCGGGGGAACGAGGAGGGTCACAACCTGTGAATAAAGAATGGGCGAGAGAGACAACAGGACTCAAGGAAGCATTGCTTGTCAAGAGCCGTTTACTTGGTTGAGGAGAGCATATTTAAAGCAAAAATCTTGGAGGGAGGGGGAGAGGAAGGAGGGAGAAGGAAGTTTACTAGGGGAGGGGGAGAGGAAGGAGGGAGATGGAAGGTTACAAAATCTTCTGGGGTTGAGCTCTGGGGTGACAGGTGAGGAGGGGGTGGATGACAGGTGGGGAGGGGGTGGATTTCCGTGAATGTTCTTTCCCCAGGGCCAAGCCGGATCCTTGTGATTGTCAGGCAGGATGTTAATCTCATGGTTCTCAATTAGCTGGGGCAGGATGTTTATCTCAGTGCTCTCATGGTTCCCAACACTCATGCTTGTACAGCAAGCACTCATAAACACTGAACCATCTCTCTAGCCCCTAACCCTTACTTTTTTACTAGCATCTCCTATTTTTATGTCACAAGAAACAAGCAAAAAAAAAAAAATAGTGAGCTATTTCGAAAAACATGTAGGCTTAACCTGCTTTAATTAAGGTTCTTAAATTCTTCAACTTCACTTCTAGCCCACCAAACAGAGATACCAGAGAAAGAAAATTAATAGGAAAAGAGGGTTGTAGACCTATGTAGAAATAGTTCTTTGGGCAATTCCAATCTCCATTGTCAGGACACCAGCAGTTCACTCCAATAGTAAACACTAAACACAAATCAATAGCAACAGTCCAATGTGTTCCATCCAGCAGAAACCTAAGGACTCACCAAATTGACACAAGTTAGCAGAAGCAGCAAGTATCAGCTGGAATACCATGAGAAGACAAATGAAGACCATCGAAGCCTTGGAAGGAGTAGCAATGCAAGAGCATCCTTTCACTGTCTGTGGAGTTATTATATTTATATGCTTTCTAAACAACATATGCACTCTAAAGCAACCACTCCAACAAAACATCATATGCCCTATCATGTGTCTGCTTCAGCAAAACATCCTCTCACAAGAGAGATTCCCAGGCAAAGCATCGCATGACACAACTGAGTTTCCAAAGAAAGCAAAAATTTTCACTTCAAAATGTGTCAAAATTCTATGTCATTGTTTTAAAAGAAATGTATTAATACAACAAATACAGAAGTGGGCGTGGTGATACAAACCTCTAACCCCAGAACTTAAGAAGTAGAGGCAAGGGGATTAGGAGTTCAAGGTCATCCTGGCTACATAGGGAGTATGGAAAATCCTTTTTTTAAAAAAAGGCACTTTAAATGTAATACTCAATAAAGTAACACAAAGCACATAGTAAGTTAATTATTCAACAGATCTTAGATATATGATGATAGTCTTCCTGGTGATGTTAATTCCCCAAGCAATATGCTAATTGAAAGAAAAATACTTCATGAGTAAGAAAGCGATGGCACCCATCATAAGAGCTTTCCTTTCTGTTTGGGTATAATACCAATGGGGTAGTGCTATGAAGGAAAGAAACATGTTTTGCAACACATATATAAAATCCTACTCAAATCATTCTATAACATTGAGTCTAATATAAAGCTTTGAACCAGTGTGTCAAGCAGCCAGTTTCTTGTCTTAAAACTCTTACGATACATGCTCCCATCTCGTCAATTCCAAGGACTATGGTCCCCCTTTCACTTGGGTCACACCTGGGATGATCTTCAAGACCAGAGCACGGATAAGAGGGAGACTATGGGAAGAACCATTCTCCCTACTGCAGAAACAGGCTGCAGGTAGGATACAGAGTTTGGGACAGTATACACCATTACTTCCTGAAGCTAGTCAGTAGACACATTTACCTCCCTTCAACCCTCCCTTTCTTTCCTGAGTTTAGTACAATTACTAAATAGTTTGGGGAAAGGATAAGTACTCATAAAAAGAGAAAGAGAATTAGACTTTGAAACATAACTCCAAAGCCTTGCTTTTTTTTTTCTTCCAGTTTCTTTACAAGCATGATGCTTTTGCGTAATTTAATTGGCTCATTTCTCATTTTCTGTCATCTCTTTCTTGTTTCCTAGCCGAGGGGCAGACCACTGTACTGTGTACCATTGTTTTAACCTGTATCAAAGGCCTTATTATGCATGCCTTGTCATAGGTAATATCAAAATCCATAATCCTCACCTTCAACTGAGTTAAATATAATTGGACTTAAAACAACCAATTACGTCCTCAATTCAGCTGGTGTGCAAGGTGAAGAATGCAATTTCCCTGAAGGAAAAGGGACTATCCTGGCTCTGTAAGATGCATTTAGAGGACTCTTACCATTGTCCATATTCCTTGACAGGCGTGTTTCCCACTGTACCCCCTGAGCTCAGGGGATTTCCAACATGCCATGCTACCCACTACTACAGAAACATGCCTCCATCTCTCTCTCTCTCTTGCAGACTTCCTGCCTTTTCTCTCTGCAGTGAAGCCCTTTTCAAGCACTGTGACACCCCTCTAGAAATCCCACTCCTCCCGCCTAAGCTCAGTGGCCACCTCCTTCCTAAGGCCTTCCTAAAGATTACTTTCTCCCATCATTCCTTGACACCTATCACATGTTCTAATATTGTGCCTGTTCTTATAGCAATTGGCGTCTCTGTTGTTTCGCTTTGTGTCCTGTGAATTCATTAAGGATAAGACTTTTGAAGTTTTATTTATACATCCAGTTTGTCCCCCCACATAGAGTACCTTTGCCCTGGGTGACATTCCATAATTGTTTTTAACAAATAAATAACCAACCACCCAACATATTGTGTGTTCAAAATCCTCATGAAGGTCAAATATGCTTTCCTCTCCCCAGAAGAATTTTCTAATAGTCCTTCTTTCCCTGTTCACATCCATAAGAAAATAAATAGAAAGCCTGATACAGAGGAAAACGCTAATGTTGGCTTTTGTTCTCCCTGCAGCATCTCTGTCTATAAAACTATTTTCCTCTAATCATTGCAGTGAACTTGTGCTGTGCCCTGGTAAATGCTCTGTCTGATGTGAACCTTTCCTAATATATTCAGCTCTCTAGCCAGGAATTTTCATTAACAGTGCCCTGTGCTAGAAGCTGCATTATGTCTCTGCATGACTGTTTGCTTCTTTTAGAACATAGGTGAGGTGCTCTCAGAACTGTCGCATTTTCCATCTCTTTGTTATTTGAGATGATCTTAACACATGTTCTTTGAAGTAGTGATTTCTTCCTAATTAATCCTGGAGTCTCTTAGAAGATGTCCAGTTCTGTAGACCCACAATCTACAACATGAAAACCATGTGGTTATTGAAGCCAATAAGTCAAAGAATCTTTCTCTCCTGCCTTATGCTCCAGAAGAACCTGTTTAGTGTACGCTCCAAATAAAGGGTGTTTTAAAAGAATACTTCATTAGTTGAGCAAATCTAAAACCAGAACATTCAATTTATTCGTGTGCTGGGCTGATCATCCAACTGTATAAGCTCTACAATACAAGGCAGTATTCTGTGAGAATTGTTTGAGGTGTTCTCAGACTTGAACCCAAATCTCAGAGCTTTCTGCCATCCTTTTTCTAGATCTTCCCTGGAGCTGTTGACTGGGTCACCTTCAATGTTAGCTATTGTAGACTAGCTCTCCATCACACTCCGAAGAATGGCTCCAATGAAATTAATGCTCTGTGCTCGCAAGATGTGTCCCAAGAGCCAGCTGTGCTAACTCAAGTCTCTGGTCTAGTTGTCCTACGGGTGCCTTGGACACAAGAAAACATTGCAGGCGGTGTCTCTCTATCCCTCCAAGCCCCAGACAATGCTGTGTCCAAAAACAACTAGACAGGAAGGTTGGAATCTAGGAAACTTTTTAGCTCAGATATTTATTTAATAATGGAAACACTGGTCCAAAAATTTCCTACAGAGGCCTCTGCTTGCAGATGGATTTATTTATACATAGCTACAAAAATACCATTTCTGAAATGCTCAAGGAGGGTTCAGTATTTAATCTTTTTTGTGTGTGTGACTTCTGGAAAAGCTTTTTAGACTAGAAAAAATTCTTTTTTTCCCTCCCTTTTCCAACTTCTCCTATAAGTGTAACCAAGACTACAAAAAGGAAAAACAGAAAACAGACCATGTCCAGGTATTTATGGTTTGATGCTTCATTGATAAGGACTTTATTTTTTCCAGAAAAAAAAAATTTGGGCACATTTTCTTATTCATGTATTTTTTCCAGATACTATCCTATATTTAGCAGAGAAAATGGTCATGGATATTTTTATTTCATTTAATGCTTAGCAATGCTGTGTATATTGTCATTATGCTGCTTAAAACAAATATCATAGTTCTTATAATTCTAAGGGAGTTTTGAATTCCCTAGAAAATGTTACAGAATGTTTAAATCTCACTAAATGGGAAAAAAAAAGACTTTTCTAATTAGTAGGACATGAGTCCCCATTCTTCATTTAGTACCACCTTTCTTAACTCCAGTCTCAGGTTTGCTGTCTCCTCCCTGTCTTGGCATCTTCCTGGAATAGAGACAGTAGAGGCATGAGCGCCAAGCAGAAGGGACTGCAAGGGCTACCTACCACATCCCAAAGCAGCAACAAGCAATTCAGGACTTAGTTACCAAGCCCAGGATATCCCTTCCTCCCTCCCTCCCTCCCTTTCTTCCTTCCTTCCTTCCCTCCTTCCTTCCTTCTTTCCTCCCTCCCTCCCTCCCTTCCTTCCTTCCTTCCTTTCTTCCTTCCTTCCTACCCGCCTTTCTATCAGATCCAAGGGGACTCCATTCCCTCCAAAATGGCAAGCCCACTGATTCAGTTCAAAATTTACTGCAGGTCCAGCTCAGTCTGGTCTCTAGGAAGATTTCTGGTGGTTAGACTAAAAACCATCATTCCTCAGGGACTCGTGAAACTGTTTCCCTCTGCCAAAAGGAGTCTTTCCTTTTCCTCTGGCAGAGGGACATATGGCTCTCTATTGATGCATACCCGCGCCTGCATATCAAAGCCCATGCCAGCCTCCAGACTTCACCAATCCCTTCTCACAAATACTTGCTATAGAAGTCAAAACCCCTACCTTAGTTTCCTGAGCCCCTTCCCCACTCATCCTTGTAATAGCCTGCTGTTCTCTCCTATCCCCACACTCAAGTCTCCCTTGCTCTCTCTCTAGCTCTTCCTGTGGTCACTATTCCCTCCTATGCCTGCTTCCCTGGCACTGGCCATGTCCAGTCTGTCTTTTTTTCTCTCTGTTCTTTACTCCTTCAGATGTCTCTGGCTGTTTTCTCTCTGATATCTACAATAAAAAACCTCAACTGTACTATCAAGTGGTCTGATCGACAGTTTCTTTACTTCACCTTCTCACTTACATTCCCCCTCCTTCCCTTTTCTCTTTCTTTCTTACTTATTTACTTACTTTCGTTTTGTTTTACTGTTGTTTTGTTTAACATGGGGTCTCATGAAGCCCAGGCTGAGGGTGGTCTTGAACTCTCAATCCTCCAGCCTTCCCCTTTCAAACGCTTGGATTGCTGGGGTGCAACACTGCACCCAGTTCAGATTAAGACTTAAAAGCTATAGGAGCCTCTGCTTCCCCTGCACAAGCCTTAACTAACCTGCCTTTCTACAGCCCTTGCCTTCCTATTACTGAGGTTCTTGGCAGAACTAAATAATGTAGAGTGCGTAGAAAGGCACTCTGTAACCATGAAAGAGAGAGAGAGACAAAATGTCACTTTGACAAAGAGTGGAGGAAGCCATTTCAAAACCAGGCTCTGCTATGAGGCCCTCTAGGTTGTTTTTAACAAATTATTTTTCTAATTGCTTTTAAGAAGCTACCGGAGCAGCCGAGGGATTTTTCCATCCATTGTTTTCAAAGTCTGGGGCCAAGTAACTAAGTCATCAGAAGGCAGAACCGCTGAACACATGGTCCAGTAAGACTTCCTTAGCATGTAGGACAAGCGTGCAGGAAGCCTAAACTAATGCACTCCCTGCTGTGTGGGTGGGCATTGCCCTGCCTCGCATGAGTTCCCTCCAGATGCTATCTGAATCAGTCACATGGCAAGAGGACCTTTCACCCTATTAATGGCTCAGAGACATGAGGTTTCGTTTCTTGTTCTCAAGTAACTAAAATGGCTGTTCCTAAAGTACAGAAACTGCTCTGCAAACAGTATTCTAGGCTTTGGGTTGGTCCCATCTTTAGGCTCCACAACCTTCAACCCAGAGCTCCTAGGGTGTGTACACAAGTCTGAGAGCCAGCAGAAAGAGAAGAAGAGAAAGAGAACACATCCTTAGCCTGGAAGGGACATTCCCCTGCCAAGGCCCCATCCATTTAAGAAGCTTTAGGAATCATAGCACCCAGGCACACAGCCATGAATGCCTGGAGGAGGATGGCTCATGTAGGTTTACAACCATTGTCAAGTGTCACATAAAAGGGCATAAAGAGCATCCGTGCTGGATGGCACCTTGACGTCTCCCTCAGCATCCCTCAAAGTGTACCCATGCCATGTAGCTTAGGTACCTGCCCGGAAGGTTACATAAAATGAGTTTTCCTGATATGTGTGATGTATGCATCCTTTCTACCACTGTATTTCATTTTCCTTGTTACCATTCGTCAGTAGCTTCAGCCGACTATTAAGTTGTGACCCACATTAGGATCTGCCTCACCACATTAGAAATGGCATCTATGAGTCTCTGGACCGGCAGGTTATTTGATATACCTAAGGTCACAGATATTTGGTAGCAATTTGGGTCCATACTTGCAGTCACTAGCCATTAACCCAGGGATTTTTTTTTTAATTTTAACTATGTTTTTTAGCTTGTATGTTACATACGATTATCTTCACTAGAAAAAAATAAAATGTTTGGTATAACTAAGCACTTATATGCAACTTATTATAAAATAGTATGATTTTCTCTGAGTCTGCGTGTTTTAAATTTGAAGATTACTTATTAAAATATCAAGATTTCTGAGTCCATTAAAAACCAAGAAATTGCCAGGCAGTATGGTGCATGTCTTTAATCTCAGCATTTAGAACTCAGAGACAGCTGGATCTCTGAGTTCAAGGCCAGCTTGGTCTACAAAGCAAGTTCCAGTACAGCTAAGGCTACACAGAGAAACCCTGTCTCAAACAAACAAACCAAAAATAAAACACTTAGAAGTAAATTTTGTTCTTCCTTACATATAACTTTAAGAGTGAAATCAATTTATTTTTGCCAGATATGGTGATCCACACCTTTAATCCCAGCACTCAGGATAGCAATGCATTGTGATAAAAATTTTCCCTTCTATTCTAAGAGCCTGGAACTTTTGCTGAACCTCACAGCGAGAGTTAATAATACACCCTGAGGTCACTTAAGACTGTGTGTTCAACCTGATTGTTTAACCTGAGTTTAAGAGAACCATATAACAATCAGGTTTAGTAGCCTTGGATTTTCCATGTAATCAGTTTTTACAACCTAAGCTAATACATAGCTGTGATCTTGGGTTATGTACTCTCACATGAACAATGCATGTGTATCGTTTGCTGAAAGTAGCAAAAGCAGAGATTTAAAGCAATCCTCTAAAATGAAAATGTAGCATAAATGTTGAACACAACATTTGGATATTGACTGATAAACAACAGTGTTTGTAATAGACTATGTCTCTAGGTCCGTTGGGGACAGTTGGAGCCAGTGACTTAATCCCTTGTAGAATTCTGTTAAAAATTTCTGTAAACTATCTCTCACTCCTTCCCTATGTGATGACTTCCCTATGTGATAGAGCACGGTCCTTTGTTAGGGACAGACACACAGGCAGATAAAGATGCACAGATACAGATACAGGGACAGGGTCACAAGACAGGCTTCACACAGTCACAGGTTCAGACCAAGCCAAGCGAGGACAGAAGACACAGGGCTCCTGAAGTAGAGATTTCAAGTCTGAACCTATTCTTGGTTAAATGACTCCAAGGGCGACTGCTTTTCTTTCTTTCCGGTGACACTGATGCATTATTGGTGACTAGAAGTTAATTAGCAATAAACTCAACCCACACACTCAGGAGGCAGAGGCAAGCAGATCACTGTGAGTTCTGGGGCAGCCTGGTCTACATATCAAGTTCCAGGACAGCCAGGATTACATAGTGTGACCCTCTCTCAATTTTATTAACATTTTTGTTTATTATTATTATTTGGTGGTGGTGGTGGTGGTGGTGGCAGTGGCGGTGGGTGTATGTGTGTTAGGGGACAACTTTTGAGAACTGGTTCTGTCCTTCACCATGGGTCCTAAGGATAGAACTCAGGGGGGGTCAGGCTTTTACTGGAAGTACTTTCACCAACGGAGGCATCTCTCTGTCACTCTTTAAAATATTTAAATTATAAAAACTGCTGGCAAGAGCATTTCTAAATTTATTTTGCAAATTCTTCCTTATTAAGAAAACATCTCAATGCACAGGCATACAAGACTTTAATGACTATAGGTCTTTGTTCACAGAGTTATATTCAAACTATAGAGTTGCATTGAGGCTCTCGTCAAGAGCAAAATTTGAGGCAGGGCACTTCCACTATGGAAAACAAGGCTGCCTTGATCTTGAAGGAAAGATTATTAAGAATCCTCTAAAATGAATACACCCTCTTTAAATTCAGTCATACTTTTATTTTTCTTACATTCTTAACAAGGCTTGTGATGTTCTTATGGTCTCTTGCCAACGGTTTTCATGAGCAAAATGGTGTGAAAAGATGCTTCTTGGAGCCCGCATTATACAATTTCCTGAAAGAATTGGGCAGTACTGGGTAGCTGATATTATACCTACTGAGTGAGATTCATAGGGAGATGTTCCCAGGTGCAGACTCCAGCGGGTTGTAGGGGAGGGCTCATTTAGTTGAGAACCCCACCCTGAACCTACAGACTGTCTTCAAGAGATGAAGCCTCCCAGAAGAGGAACCTGTGGCAAAGTCTGTCAGAAGAGAATCTCCTCATTTCCTAGAAAACTGGCCAGGGCCCTGGTACTGGACTACATCTCCAGTGGCTTCCTATTGATGTCAAGTAGGCAGGTTTGAGTGAAGCTGGACACAGGCCTCTTATAGACTTGGTTGCCAATCCTAACGTTCTCATTCTCTATAAATATTTGACATCAGGCAATCCACTGCACCCCTCTTGAGCCCTCCTGTCACTCAGTTGAAGACTGAGAGTATAAACATTATTGAATCTTATGAAGACTAAATGAGAAAGTAGTTAAGAAAATATTGACCAGAGAAAATGTACAATAAATGCCATTCAATACCACTTTTGGGTCTCAACAGAAACATCACAAATAACTGCTGCAGGCTGCAACTTTAATTTCTTACTACAGTTATCTACTTGTTTGTTTACTTATGTATTTTTTATTTATTTATTTCATGTGGAACCAAGGCAAACAAGTGCTACTGTATGAGTGTGGAGGTCCGAGCCCAGTTTCTGATAATCCATCTCTCTTTCCATCATCCTGGGTCCCATTACTCCAGCTCAGATGTCAGGCAAGTACTTCAGCCCACTGAGCCATCCCATCTGCTCCAAGCTCATTTAAAAGGATACTTAAGCCAAAACATTTGTGCTAAAGAAGTATTACTAACTTTTACAGAAG
This sequence comes from Mastomys coucha, assembly GCF_008632895.1. NCBI lineage: Eukaryota > Metazoa > Chordata > Mammalia > Rodentia > Muridae > Mastomys > Mastomys coucha. The sequence goes on from NW_022196896.1 coordinate 84,017,775, forward strand.
TCCAGATTTATTTAGAAGGGACTTTATAGACAGAGTCTGGTCCTCTTGTAACATTGCATGGGAAGACCATTCATGAGTATCACATAGCAAAACAAACAAACAAAAGAACCCAGCACAGCAACATGTTTAAGGAGTAGACCACCAGTCAGTGTGGGGTGGTGAACGCACAGAGCAACTCAGGCATGTAAGCTCCTCCTGCAACCATCAGGCACTTGTGGTCTCAGAATCTCTGCTGAGCAAGCTCTCTGGGTTTCACTAGGATGTACCCCTACAGGCCACAGGCTCTCTTCTTGGTTTCTTAATTTGTTTCAGATGATAGTGAGTGATCAAGGAATCCAAAAATCTAAACAGCACTGGACAAGGTGTTACCCTAACTTATCCTCCAGGGAACCTATGAAAGTGGGGGAATCCAAATGATTATCTAGACCACTTTCTATCTGTCTACATAGTTTCCTTGCTGTTGCCTGGTTGATGAAATCAGGGTTCTTAGTCTGGCCCTTACCCATGTAAATCTTACAGGTTTAGGAACTTATTTTGTATTTGTTTGTTGTATTGCTTTCCAGTGCTCTGGGTCAAACCCAGGGCCTTTTGTAGTCTAAGGAAGTACTGAATCACAGAGTCACAAACCAAGCTGGCTGGATTTCCACACTTGTGAACTTCAAAAGTTATTTTCTATGTAAACGCATTACTCGCTTTGAATAAAAGATTTAGTAAGTTACAAACCTGTATCAAAACAGGATCTAGCCTGCCTTCGGCAAGGCTTCTGTTTTTACTCTGGGAGGGGATTAGTTAGTAAATTTCCAATTCTGCATTATATCACATTAAATTTCCCTTGTGAAAATATGTAATTTCAAAGGCAGTTTCATAGAAAACCAGGATCCAACTGTTTTCAGTGACATAATTGCAGCTGTTATATCTTTCCCACTGCGGTGTCCCCAAGATGAAGAAGTGGACCCACTCCATTCTGAGTAAATGTCGCCTGAACATAGTCACTATTGGTCAAATTAATCTGAGACATACAACTCTACGACAATCCACAATCATTAAAGACAATTTTCCATAAGATTGTATGAGGTCAGGATATAAGCATAATGGCTGATTAAAATATTGCTGCCGGAGAATCCTATCTGCTTGCCACCCATTTATCAAGAGTCAATAGCACAAAACCAAGCAGAATGATGAGCCGTCTCTTTTTACACAAATATGTCTTTGACTCTTAAAGTTCAAAGCAGAAACCATCAGATTCTATAACTATTTTGATCAACTGAAACTACTCCCTTGCTCCAGTGAACAGAATTTTCCTGTTTGCAATTTTCAGCTGGCAGATGAGAAACGCATGAAGCTTTATCCAAATGGAAAACCCAGTCACTCTTGCTAAAGTAGAAGGGGAAATTGTCGGCTCACAGAATTTGTCACTGGGGAGAATATTAACCTGATGCAACTTATTTCTTTGAATAGTAACAGGGCACAGAGTATTGAATAATTCCCCCCACTTTACTGGACTCTCACCATATTAAATGTCATCATTTTCCTGTTCCCTGAGGTACAGTCACTCATCTCCCCTCCAACTTCTTCCCTCCCCCCCCCCCACACACACACTTACTTATACCATGGTTTCTTGGAATTTCTGGACAGAACTGGAAAAAAAAGGTAGAAGACAGGGAAAGGAATCTCTCCTACCTGGGACTACAGCCAATCCCCAGCCAAGATTATAAAGAAGTGAGGCAAAGTGGGCCCAGGGACATTCCTTTGGGGTCAGCTTTCCACCGACCCGTTTGAGTTACATGGGAAAGTGCACATTGCAGAGCGCAGAGGCCTTGGGGGAGGAAAAGCACTGTTTACACAATTAAGGCTGAGCTGCCTTCCAAACTCTTCATTGCTTTGTTGTCTGCCTTTAAGTCTCAGAGAGAATTCTACCAAGTATGCTGGAAACCATTCTAAAGGAGATGAGCTATGAACTAATATCAGGTTCTCACCTAGTGAGCACACACTCACAACGTGTGCATGTGCTTGCCAGCATTTGTTTTGCTAAATACAAAACAGTATAAATTATTATTAATCGTTATCACCCAGTCTTCATATGAAGAGCTACACCTTAAAACCAAAAGTGGAATGAAAGTCTATTCATCCCGAGAAAGTTGATAACAGAGGTGTGTGTGTGTGTGTGTGTGTGTGTGTGTGTGTAATTGTGTGTGTCTGTCTGAGGAGGAAAGGAGGTGATGCTCAGATCTATTAACATCCATCACCGGCTTTTTCTATGTTCCACTCCTGACTCCTGGTACTTTCCACACCAGCCTCCTTCAGAGGATGGTCCAGGGTTACTTGAGTTCATGCATAATAAACAGAGGCATCTGGAAGTGTAACTCCCCCCATCCCCTCACCCAACCCCCACTTCCTAGGTGGTCTATGGCAGTGGCTGAGAGGGCAGCCTCTACTGGAAACTGACATTTGTTCTGCTGATGCAGGGATGTGCCCTGAAGTCCTTCCCAGGGTTCTTCCTTGGAGCCCTTTCTTGACAACTCATTTACAGATAAGCCTTTGTCTCAGGTCAGTTTCTGGGGAACAGAAATGGGAAACGAAGAGATAAGAATGTCTTCCCAGATAGCTGCCAGCCTGATCGTGACCTTTGCGGGACAGTCAAGAACGCAGAGTTGGTAAAGAGCCCAGCTTCCAAGCCAGTTCACCACCATCCAGATTTTGACACTGACGAGTCACTTAACTTTACCGTCGTGGATGACCAAAAAGGTACTTGTCCACTGGGGACAAGACTACAGACACAGAGAAGAGAAAACAGGGTGTCTTTGCTTCACTTCATCCCGTTCCAAGCTCTTGCCCAGCATGGGCAGAAGCCAACACAGAGTCGCAGCCACATCAACAGTCTCATCCACAAACATAAACCATTTCTTTGGACACATGACTGGAGAATCCTGCTCAATACTGCCCTTGAGATGCCTGCTACTTTCTGAGGGCTTGACAATGCAAAACCAGGGGAGGTTGCCATGTACTAACTCAGCCCCATCTCCCTGTTCCCTGATCTCTGTTCCTGGATCCTAGCTGTAGTGGTTCAGATAGGTATGAACCCCATAGACTCCTGTGTTTGGATGCTTGGCCCACAGGAAGGGACACTATTAAGAGGTGTGTCCCGTGTTCGGTGTGAGCTTATTGGAAGAAATGCATTAGGTACTACAGGAGTGGGCTCTGAGGACTCCTAACACTCAAACTCCTTTCACTGTGGGAGAGAGACACTCCTGCTGGTTGCCTGCAGAAGACAGTCTCCTGCATGCCTTTAGATCAAGATGGAAAACACTCAGCTCCTTCTAGACCACCATGTCTGTCTGGATGCTGCCATGCTTCCTACCACAATAATGGAACTGAACCTATGAAGCTGTAAGCTAGCACCCATTCAATGTTGTCCTTTAGAAAAAGTTTCATTGGTCATGGTGTCTCTTCACAGCAATGAAAACCCTAAGATACTAGCCACCATGGTGCCACTGACTTCTGAACCTGGGGCTTGTGAATAAGCTATCAGATCCCTGGTTCACTCAAAGCAGCAAACCCCAGCTCTTCACTGATCTCCCAAGGCTCTCCTTGGTCTAAAGACCTCTGAAGCTTGTCTGTGATGTTTCCATTGGATGTCCCTGAAAAGGGTTTGACCTGGTCAGTATCTCTCTTCTGTTGTGACTCCCTGTGGAGTGCTTCTTAGGTACCCATGTAATCCCCATATGCACTTCCATAGGCCACCGAGGACGATCTGATGTCTCCACTGCAGCCCTCCACTGTCTGTAATCCAGCCATCTGCATCATAGCCAGGCACCTCCCTTCTTCACTTTACCTCAGATTTATTCCTCAGGTTTCAAGTTCATGTATTAGAATGCCTCCTGGGGTACACAGAAAACTGCATTTTGTGCCATTTGGAGTAATCAGTTCACTGAGAGATGGGTCTGTAATCACATACCAGTTCTTCAAAACTCTCAGGCAAGGCAAGGTCAGGTATGTCCCTGCAGAGGCTGCAGATCTCCCAAGCCACTGGGTCTGGGTGAACTGGAGCTGCTTCCTTCTTTTTCCTATAAATAAATCTGTTTACAAAGCTATGTAATGTGTATAAATATTATAGATATTTATAATGAGGCCAAAGATGAGGAAGAGAGAATAAAGCGTTTTTCTATTAAAGATGATAAAAATGTTATTTATGCTCCTTCTCAGGAGATTTTTCTAGATGTTTTCCCCCCTTTTCTCTATTTGTCAAAATAGATGCACTAAGAAAAATAATACAATACATAAATTCTAGTTATATTAGCATAAAAATGAAAAGTAATCACAGGAAATGATTACACTGTAAGTATGCTTATAAATTCAGTGTTTTTCTGGGCAAAAGAAACAGTGCACAATTTCTAATGAAAAAAAAAAGATACCATGTTTATTTCATAGTCTAAGCTGGACCCTCTTTAACATAAAAAGGGAAAAAATACCCAAGATGCTTAATGTGATTTAACATTATTGCAATTAATCTAAACAATTCTCTGCATTGTCCTAAAGCAGTCAGAATTGAACAGAAATGCCATTCTGCTGGACTCTGAGGAGAGAACATTGGCATTCACACTTGATCTGTGCATCCCACAAGATGAGCCGGCTAGACAAAGGTGAACCAGTGTTAACCACAACAGGGGTTCCTGCACCTCTGCTCCCCTTGGTCTCTGCCCTGCTTGTCCAGACCCAGACTGAGGATCAGTGTCTTGCCTTGGATTCCAACTCAAAGAGTTTGGAAGGAGCAGAACAAAGCCACAAGACATGCCAACTGTCTTCCGATGGACAAGCCAAGACCGCCATGCATGCGGCGGAAATTGTGAGTGGAAGGAACTTACCCCAAAGTCACATAGCATGGCTCCTAGGCCAGGCTCATCTGCAGTGCTACTTCTGAGAATGACAAGAAGAGAAGATGAAGGATCAATATTTTAAGATCTTTATCCCGGGCCAGCACTGTGGCTCAGGACTCACAGTGTTTCCTGCCAAGTCTGAGGACTTTTGGGACCTCAGACGTGGAGGGAGGAAACTGAATTGTGCAAGTTGTCCTCTGACTTCCATAGTACCTGGGTGCTCATGAACACACACACACACACACACACACACACACACACGTAAATGTAATGTTTAAAAAATGTTTAATAAAAGATCTTTATCTTAAAGGATATTTACATTTTTGTCTTCTGACTTCTTTCTTGCCCTTACTCTATAAACACAGCCTTCTTTATTTGCTGGCCCTGGTCCCAGGTTTTGTGAGGAAGAATTAAGCAAATAAAAAGGAAAAAGGAAAAACACTACCAAGACCGGCTAAGAAGTGAGGGAAAGTGGGAAGAGCTGAAGGCCAAGCCATGCATGGATAGTGACTGCAGAAAACATGGGTGAGAACAGAAGGAGCAAGCGTGGGCATGAGGGAGAGGCAGAAACGGGCGCTGTGGACATGGCTTGCATAGACGCTGAACTGGACTGCAAAGGAAAGCCATCCAATCACGGGAAGATAGGAAGCATTCTTTGAGCCACACAAAGATATGAACAGTTCTTAGCTTGTTCTGAATGAGCCTCAGACAGCATTTGGTTCTCAACCCATGGGTCGAGACCCCCTTGGGAGTCGAATGAATTTTTCACAGAGATTGCCTAATGCCATCAGAAAACATAGATATTTACATTACAATTCATGTAGAAAAATTCGTTATGAAGTAGCAACAAAATTAATTTTATCATCAGGGGTCACAAGATGAGGAACTGTATTAAAGGGGCCAAAGCATTAGGAGGGTTGAGAACCACTGTCCTAAGCAATCCTGGGCCTTGGGCACTGTGGTGTTTACGTAGGTCTCCTGTTGGTCTCTATGGCTTCTCCTATGTTCAAATTGCAGCATCTTACTGACAGGACTCAGTGATGAACCCTACCTAATGTGACCCCAAAACTCTTGCAACAACTAGAAAATGTTTCAGATCCCTACCGTTGTGAAGACCAAAGACAGCCTTTTTTATTTGTTTGTCTGTTTGTTTTTCCCCTGTGAGAGCAAGCATGTCTCAGGATACAGCATACAGAACTGTCTACTAGAAATTAGCAGGGAAGTTATGAGTCGACTATTTATTTCCACATACGACCACTGCTTTTGATTTAGCTAAATCATCATTGATAACTCTCCCAGGACTTTAGTAGGAGAATAAATCAGATAATCATCAGAAACACTGTGCTCTATTGAACATTCCAACAAAATGAGCAGTGTTATCACAAGACCATTTTGTTCATCAGGCATCTGAGTACAGCATGGCCCAGTCAAGTGGACACATAAGGATAAGCATCGCAGCTGTGCTTATGAAGTCATAAATAATACCTGGTTTCATTCTATAGAACACAGTGTGAGATGTATTATGGCTCATTAGCCTCAGAGCCAGTCAGGAATTCAGCTCTCTGAAACAAGGCCTTGCCTGATGTTGAAGCATGCTCCTTGGCAGGTTCTCCTTCTCCATGCCTCTCCTGCTGCAGTGCAGGCCACTCCTGAACATGAGTGTGGGATAAATGGGAGCATAAAGGAACAAGGAAGCCTAGTGGGAGCCCCTGTGGGTTCTGGGGAATGTTGCATGGAACAAGACTACAGGCATGCTAACATGTTGACTACTCCTCTAGCTAAAACTAGTCCCCCTCTCCCTCCTTTTCTCTCTTCTCTCAGTCTGTCTGACTCTTTCTATTACTGCCTGTCTTTCCCTCTCTCTCTAGATCTTCCCCTTAGTCTCCTTGTTCTCTCTGTCTCTCTGTCTTTCTCTTTCTTTGCCTCTCCCCAGTCTCCCCCCTCTCCCTTCTTCTCTATTTGTCCTCCTCCTTGTCATCCCCCATCTCCTCTCTTCAGGATGCATCTGAACACCTCTTCTGGGTTAACCACCTTGTAGTATCATTAGTCAGGCAGACACCACCTTCTGACTATGTTATAAGTTCTTTGGTCTTGATCTTTTCAGGATTCATCTTTAAACCTTACAAGTCACTTAGCACAATGTTTTGCAGTTAGTAAGCTTTCTAAAACCATAAACAACATAGAGCAAATGTCTATTTGTCATGAAAAAGCCAAGGAATACTTCTTAAGCATGCACTAACATGTCAGGACTGTCCCACCTCTAGGAAGGGACATGATCTTAGCAAGGAAAGCATTCTCAAGCATAGAGGTGGATCTGAGGCCACTGTGCTAAGGACACCAACTCAGAACAAAAAGAAAACAACTGCTCAACCCTGCTTATACCCAGAACCTTTCTCTTTCAAAGGCACACAGACAGAAACGGAGTAGAACAAACTCGACCAAGGGCAGGAGAGGAAAAGAAATGAGGAGCAAGCCAAAGAGACGAGTCTGACTCTCAGTGGGATGAATAAATCTGGAGACTGAATGAATGTGTGGCTCAAGAGCGTTAGCTAATGGCATCACATCTCTACTAAGACTTTTCTGAGAGATCTTAGGTGACATACAATGGAATGATGAAAGGTCACAGCTATATAACTGTGTTTGACAACAGTAATAATTTCACTGATTTTATGTACATCAAAATAGCAGTTGTACACTCCTCTGTATGCCACAAGTATGTAAAATAAGTGAAAAGAAAGCCCGTTAGTAAACTAGAGATTCTTATATGTGGAATGGCCACTGTGCACAGACAGAGGCTGTTAGCCCTCACATCCTGCCTTGCTCAGAGAGAGGCTATCATGTTTAATGTTCCAAATAGATTTTAAAAACTGGTTGAGTGCATATTACTTTTATCTTCAGAAGATATCGTGTATACTTAAGAGGCAGTTAGCTATTATAAGTTATTTTGATGACTCAAAAAATGTCAATACTGAGTTGGTCAACAATACTTGGTTAGCAACAAGAAAGGGAGACGCTACAGCATCCTCCGCATTAGCCCCTGATCTGCCAAGTAAAGTAGATAAACAAGATGGTGAGACAGTGGTGCTGATTGTCACTTCTTATGGTTTGGGGATGGGAAGGAAAAGAAAAGACAAGTCAGATCTCTGCTCAAGAGCCCTTTGTGGGGAAGCCATGGGGAGATTCATAGCGTGAGGAAGAAAGCAATGCGGCAAAAGTAACAAAAGATACCCTCAGGTCTGACTTTTAATACACACCAAATAGGGAAATCTGTAATCCAGCGTGCAGATGGGGGTATTAACAATGGTCCAGTGCAAGAAACTATGGTAATTAGGAACTCAGCTCAGAGCCTGAGCTGCTAGAATTGGGTCTGACTGCTAAACAGAAGTGAAAGAACCGGCCTCAGCCTGGCTTCTGGAGCTATGGGACATGGGAGCAGATGGGGCCAGCCTGGTTGCTGTGGAGGGAGAAAAAGATGAGCAGCATAACTTGCATCTTTTGCCTTAAGGCAAAGGCTGTGTAACCTGAGACAGTATGAGTATGAGAGAGAGCAGCCCCTGGTGGACTGGCTTATCGAAGGCATTAGGAACACTTGGTTATCTCCATCTGAGACCCCTGTAAATGCCCACTGATGGAAAACAAGAGAGGAGGGTAAGGCATCCTTGAAGGACTGAAGAAAAAGAGAGGCTGAGATTGGTATGGGGCCTTGATGGCTTCTTCTGAGCCCCTTGTGAGACGGCATCTTTATGAAGTAGGAGAGCCAGACAGGAGTGATCTAGACTGTCATGTGAATCTGGTTCATAAGGTACTAAAGCAAATGGGAGATGTATAATAATCAATGGGTACCTATCAGAGTCATCTGAAGACAAATGTGGCTAGAATTATGTCCACCTGCCATTCCTAGGGAAATATTGATAAAAAGTCAACTTCTGCACTTGTGAGTCTTTGAAAGGCCTTAAGCCTGACAAGCAGTGCACCAAAGGGTTAAAAGAAACAGAAGACATGGAGGTACAGATCCCCATGGCACCTCTTATGGAAGAAGAGTGGGAACTACCTGAGCCACTCCTCTGATGGGCTGCACAACCTTGGCCAAAAGTGAGAACTAGTAACCAGAGGTCTCATGTTGAGTTACAGATTTATTGTTCCCCCACTAAAGTTCACAATACTTGAGCTAAGAAGACCTTTATTAATGGCAACCCCTCAAAGCATCAGAGACAGTGAGCAACAGTGAATGGATATCTACATGTCAGCATAGGTAAGAAGGACTAAGCTGGATCTTAGGGGTGGGTAGTTATTCCCCTGACCCCAAGAATATATGGTGTATACTTCTCCACTGAATAAAACATTCTGGGGGTGGATATACTGCTGGGCCACGCTCTATATACAACTCTTGGATATTTTCACCTAAGAGTGTGCACAGTGAAGCCAGTCATGCATGGTGAGGCAAGATGGGAGCCTTTTAATCTGCCCACTCTAATCAGGGTGGCGGAAGTAAAAAAAATATATATATATAGACTGCACTGGGAACCATGAAAATAGGAAGGATAGAGATTACTTGTCCAGCTCAGGGCCTTTTCAACAGCACAATATGTCCTTCCAAAAAGCCAGATGGCTCCAGCAAGTGACTATGGATTATGGAGACCTAAATAAGGAAGTTTATCCATCCACACTTCTGAAACAAATATTCCTCTTTTAACTGAACAACTAACACTAGCAACAGGGTCTTTCATGCCATATTAGACCTTGCTAATGCATTTTTAAACGATTCCTTTAGCTTCTGGGTCCCAAGGCCAATTTGTATTCATATGGAATTGTCAACAGTATACATTTGGAACACTTCTGCAAGGTTAGTCCTACTATTTGTCATGGGATGGTGACCAGGGACTTGTTTTGTTATCCTGTCCATGCTCTGTAAAAAGATTTTATTGTGTGAATGGCATAATGTTCTGAAGACCTGGATGCCATAATGTGGTGAGTGTTATGGTGGGATGTTATGTTATGGAGTTGTGTTCTGTTGCTACAAGTAAAGAGTAATTTTAACAGGGACCACAAAGTACACAAAGCCTCAACTGTTCGCCCCCTGGCATCAGGAGTACATTTGCCTTAGCTCATAGCTGCAATGTGCCCAGCCCCTGAGACATCCGCACCATCCTCCTGAGATGAGTATTGTTCACGCCTGTCCTCAACAACTGGAGCCACCTCCGTTGACCTTACCCATCAGCCGAAGACTCCACAGTGATCAGATCCCAGTTGCTGTGGGATTGTAAGTGTGCTCAGGAGCCCTCAGAACACTGAGGCATTACCCTTTCCCTATGTGATAGTCTTCATTGTCAGTTTGGCCAAATCACTTGGGAAATCATGGGCCACTTCCAGTTGTATCTGTCAGGGAATTAGCATCCCGATCCAGTAGGCTAAAAGTCCAGGAAAAACACCCCGAGATAACAGGAAGCCATACCAGGTTTTCAGGCTTCATTCTGTCTCAAAGGGGTGCTAACTGCTGTCCCCATTAGCCGTGCACACCCCACTCCAGCTCCACTGGCCTTTCAATGCAGACTCACCACCGGTGGCTTTCTAAGGATCTGCCCGGTCTTCAGCAAAGGACAAGCTGAGCTACAAGTAGGTTCTCTGCCTTTCTAGCATGAAAATAGCCATTGTTGGACTAACTATGTCTCTTGTCCTGTAACTCAACTCCAGAGATATCTGAGTGGGGTGCATGTGTGTTCTTCCTCCTGGAAACTTAGCCTATTCTTCAGTTCTGGGTTACAGATTTGAAAATTGACACAAAGGAAGACAGAGTTTTAAGGCAACTAGTCCTTGTCCCTTGGCCATTATCTCTGATTATTTCTGTCAGTGAATGCTGACAGGTAACCCTTGACAGGTTCCCATCAGCTTCACATCTAGGAATGCCATATTCTATTAACGGTCTCTGTAAATGTCTCTAAGGCAGGCTGTCTTAGCTGGTACTCCTTACAATCATCATGTCCTCCTGGCCTCTGTTGTAGCAGGCCCTATCATTCCAGTTGTTGTCAGCATCTTGGGTCTGCATTAGTGCTTCAGACCATAAAGTAGACTTCAGTGACAGGTTAGTGTGATGTGGTCCTCTCACTGACAATTCCTATGGCCTCCAAAGTAGTAGTAGAGACTTCCAGTGGGCCTTTGAGCCTGTTTAACTAAATCTTTGAATTGCTTCCTTTGTATTTGCCATGGTAATTTGGGCACTTCATTTCCAGGGGACAATAACTCCCCCTCCCCCATTTCTAGGTTCTATTCTAATGGCAAGTTCATGCTCTCTTTCAAGACTTCTACCATTGTATTAAATCCTGTCTCAAGTCATCTAAAATCTGTAAATTCCCCCCGACTTAAATATATTCCTGTTGCGAGGATCAGGCTTCCTCAGAACTTCATCCCATGTAAACAAATTTCATGCTCATAATAGTGCCTGTGGCTAGGCCTGACAGCTACTTTAACACATACAGCTCTATGACCTCTAGGAGTTCCTTAAGGATCCCCAGCTGACTAATGCAAGGGGTCAGGAAGAAGACAGGCTGGTTTTTGAGGATGCACATCTCCATGAGTCGGGGGCAGGACTCTAACTGTCCTTAGTGAAGAGAGCGTCCTCATTCACAATAAGAAATTATAGAATAGTTGTACAAAAATGTACAGTTCAAGAAAGTGATGGATGGCCAGGCAGTGGTGGCCCTCAACTTTAATCCCAGCACTTGGGAGGCAGAGGCAGGTGGATTTCTGAGTTCAAGGCCAGCCTGGTTTACAGAGTGAGTTCCAGGATAGCCAGAGCAATACAGAGAAACCATGTCTTGAAAAACCAAAAAAAAAAAAAAAAAAAAAAAAAAAAAAAAGTGATGGACATTTGGAATTTTAGGACTGATCCAGCTGGATGTCTACATTTCAAAAGCAAGGCCTTGGCATCACAGACAAATCTTGGTTAGCTGTTTAACATTCTCTGGTATTTGGTCACCTGATTAAGTCCTGGATCTGGCCTGGTCTTCTGCTTTCAGAGCCCCTTCCAGGGGAGCTGTCTGCTTTTCACACATGGCTTTTCAAATGTTTAGAAATCCCTTCCAGCTTTTTATCACCTTCTAGAACATCAGCAGTCTGTACAACAGCTATGCTCTCCGGGGCCCACAGAGTTCCCACGCACTTCTCAACTGCCTGCAGAGTCCACCAGCTACATTACTACACTCATTCTGTTCGCTGTTGGAATTTCCCTGTGGTGAGGATTAGCCACCCCAGTCCATGCCAGGTGCTTTATAGCCTCCCTTTCAGATGGTGATGGAGACTCCATTGCTAATGGGGAAGTGTGTTTCAGCCCTTGGACTTCATCAGATCCTCCCTTGTTAAGCACATTCTCTCTGTAGAAGATGGAGTAGAGATAGCCCTATACGGGAGACTAACAATTAGGCTTATGGAAATTATAGATAATTAATTTTCCAACTCTCGGATTGGGTGGCAGATTCACTGTTGTTTATTAAATTACCTGGTAATTTACATACATCTGTATAATCTTTTGGGGCATAGTTAATTATTTTTTTACAGATTAAGAAGGCAAAAATTTCATTTACGAATTCTTTATATTGCATAACATCTCATGTTATCATAATTAGAAAAATCACACACATACACACGGCATCACTACACTTAAATTTTTTCTTAGGCTTCCAAAAGCTTTCAAGCAGCTCATATGCTTTCTGTTGTTATTGGGAGTATGGATGGGCTGTGAAAGTTCCCTGGGATGTGTGCTCGTGGGTCTCCTTGTCACGTTTTTATTGTGCTCGTGTATCTTGATCCTTCATTCTGAGTGAAAATGCTTGAGTGATCTTTTAGTAACTGTAATGTTGTTTAGTTTTTGACCAATAGGCATGGCATCATCTCTAGAAGCCCTGGTCCCACAGAGTCCTGAGCCACCTTTCTCAGTGGCTTAAGGGAGCAGCTCCTCCAGACAGCTCTGAGAAACCTCGAGGACCTGGCTTCATTAAGCTTCATTCTTCCATAAACTTTGATGCAATATTAATGCAATGATTCTTCATTTTTTGCATGATAGACTCCTTAAATATTGATAAGAGTTTGCATGGACCGAGGATATAAAATAAGAGCTTAGATGCTTGGAAGGTTGTTTTTTTTTTTTTTTTTTTTTTTTTTTTTTTTTTTTTTTTTTTTAAGCAAGAGAAAAAATGATTGTGTCCATGTCTTGCCAGTACATGTTCAGTGGGTAAAGAATAGGAAAGAAGAGTACAGGGAGACAGAGAAACTCTGTCATCTGTAACAAAGTCTAGGTGAGAAGTAGGTGAGACCATAGCTGACCCTCAGACAAAAAAACTGAACTAAGAAGCTTTAACAAAGCACCAGGAGAATCGATGGCGGCCACCATCAAAAGGCAAAAGTTAAAGGTACCTCTAGTTTCTAATTAAGTAGAAATGATGTAATTAGCAAAAGGTCATCCATGCTCAGTGATAATTTAATAGGTTTGGCAGAGAAATGGCTAACTCTTGTTTTATGCACCTTTGCCATGAGATGCCCATAGAACCATCAAAGACATGATGAGTCTAGGCAATTACCAAAGGGATATGTTTTAATATTCTTAAGCAGTCTGTAAAACTTTCCATCTGCCATTGTCTCAGCTGTGCTGTTCCTGTTCCTCCAGGTTTGTGAGAAGGAAAAAAAGAAAGCCTGGGCTAGAAGCAGTCATGGTCCAGTCCTAGAACCATAGGTAAAGCCATGGAGGCTCAACATGGATCTTTTTTTT
>NW_022196896.1:84031416-84053249 GCF_008632895.1 Mastomys coucha
TCCTGGAACTCACTCTGTAGACCACGCTGGCCTTGAACTCAGAAAACTGCCTACCTCTGTCTCCCAAGTGTTGGTATGCCACCACTGCCTGGTCCTTTTTTCTTTTCTTTTCTTTTCTTTTTTTAAATTTTTTAATTTTTTTCTTCCTATTATTCTACACTGAAGTCTCTGTAAAGGCATAGTATAGAGCTATAGGGATGGCTCAGAATGTAAAGCACTTACTGCCTAAGCATGTAGACTGGAGTTCAGACCTCCAGAACCCATGTCAACAGAAACCACGTAGTAGCTGAAAGGTGTAGTGGTCAAGTATACTCCTGGCACAGGAGGCAGGACAGGGAAACTGCCCAGCCAGACTCACTGACATGGTGAGTGCTTGGTTCAAGTAGAGACCCAACCTCAATATCTAACATGGAGAACCACTGAGGAAGACACTCAGTGTCAGCCTTGGGTCTGACATGCTGCTACACATACACATGTGACCACAAGCATGTGAACACATACATGTACACCCCCACGGTACACATACACAAGAGTATACATATACGGAAGAAAATCCCTGTGCGAATATTTTTAAACTCTAACAAGCCTAGTTTTCATAAGTTTGTAATATGGTAGGTATACCTCATGGTATAAACAAGGGATTATACACTGACAGCCACAGTCCATAATTCCCACTTGGCCCACAGAGAAATAATGTGTGACAGTGGGCCCACTGAATATCAATATACAGCAATAAGCCAACTGATTCTTTTATAGAAGGGATATATAAAGCATTAACAGCAGGCCTGCCTTGGGCTTTTATTTTTAGTTGAGCTTAGCTGACCTTAAAATAGATTTGCATTGGGGAAAATGCAAAACTTCCTCAAATCGAGTAGGACTTAATTCAGCATCAACTGTGGGGAACAGGGAAACAGTTGTCTCTGGAGAGACTCTCCACATACTAGTATATGAAAGCAAGGTCGAATATTATTACCTTTCTGAAATTTTCACTTTCTAGTGAGGTTTAAGAATGAGTTCGAGCTGGACAAAAATACCACTCAATGGTACGGCTCCTCAAAGCCGTTCTCACGGCTGGGATTTTTCTTCTCATCTATTTTAGGTGCCTGGCTTTCATTTTGGTAGCCTTCCCTGCAGTTATGTCATGAAGCCACTATATGGTGACAAAAATGCAGAAAGGTTGCAAATTTGGAAGACACTATTCTTGGTGACTGGCCATCACTCCCTCAGCAATGATTTTCATTTTTGGAGTCACAGCAGTATAAACGTAGTGTCTGAGCACATTTGTAGTGAATTTTCTCTTCTTGTCCCTGACCTTTCCTACTCTACTCCTTGCATGCCTCACTACCTTTAACACCACTCACAGTGGCTTCCCCAAGTTTCAGTGGCTTCTGAAGAAGTCTGTAAGGCCAGCATTCGTACATACTATCACAGAGGCTAAAACAGCCCAGAAGAACTGGGGCCTTAAGAGCTTAAATATTTTGCCTGATTATGTGAGTCAGGAAACTCTAGAGAAGTAAGACCAATACTGTACATGCATGTGTGTGCGCGCGCGCATATACACATATGCGCACACGCATGTGCATGAAATACCAGGTAGCCCAAGCTAGTCTTGAACACACTGCATATCATAGAATGTCCTTGAGCTTCTGATCCTCTTGTCTTTCCATTCTGAGTGCTGGATTTACAGGTTCACAATACTATGCCGGATTTAGGTGATGCTGTGGAACAAACCCAGCGCGTTTTGTCAACGATCAGTAAACACTCTACTAACTGAGATACATCCCCAGCACCACAACCTCAGGCTTATCAACTGGGAGAACATCCCAAGCCTATGTCCTCCCCAGATCATCAAGGATTAGTTAATTAAGTGGGAGTGGACAGAAGGAGCAGCTGATAATCTTGTACATCATAACCATCATAGTGCCGTGGGCCATTAATGTCACAGTGGGCATTCTTCTGGTCACCATCATTCTTCCTTGGAGCTCCAATCCTTCTACAAACAGAAAGATATTGATAGATCTGTGAAACCACACAGCCTTGCTCCTGTGGTGACAGGAGGAACACAGAAGTAAAGTTATCCAGTCATGTCCCCTAAAGCATAGTGGTTGGTCCTGAAGTATAGAAGCTCCCCAGGTAGAGAAATCAGTCCTAATTTCTGACACTGATGTATGGAAATTGATAGAAGATGATCTTCGTTCACATCCGGTACTTACCGAAGCTTGCCTATCATGCAAAATGGGAATACAGTGGAATGGAGAAAAATAGTACAAAAAATGTCATGGAACATTTGGACTCTTGGGAGTATTTCTGAGACTTTCAATTAAATGAAAGCCTGGTTTGCTTGTTTAGTGGAACTGAAACTTTGAGAAGCAACATAAGAAGTTTGGTTGAAAGTATAAGTTAAATTGAGGGTTTTTTTTTTTTTTCTTTTACTTGGAGTTGTGAGTCTTGACTTGAAAACAGATAAGGGAAAAAAATCTTGTTAGCTTCAAATCTTGCTCAGCCTTGGTTAATGGAACTGCATTGTTAAATCTCTGAGGGCAACGGAGGCAAGCAGAGGGCCTGGCGCAGACTCCCCGCTCTTCATTTGCCGTGTCCCATAAAAACAGCACTCTTGGCTTTCAGTTCCTTGTGCTCTCAGGTCTCTTCCGGGAGGATTTGGAGCCATCTCCACCACTCCCACTAGGAATCCAGCTCTTTACTTGGAGCAGCATCGATGGAATCCTAAGTACTCTAGGCCAGCCTCACCTCCCTATTAGCAATTTAAGCAGTTTGCCATCACATCTGGGGACCTGACCCTTTTTTCTCTCTGACTCGCCAGATGCTGAGCCATGAATTGAGATCACCGATCAAAAGTTTCTCCCCCTAGTACTTTGGAGCAGTATTTTAGTTCATTCTTTGGAGCTAACAAACTTCCAATTATGAATAATCTGAAAACAAGCATCTTCCTCCTGATACAACCAGAGTTAAACCAGTAACTCATTAATCAATTTCAATTACCTGGCACCATTCGAATGAGAGGTCTGGAGACCATCATCATGGCTTGTTATGGTTCCTAGCTTAGAAATTTGGCTACTTAAAACATATGCAAAAAGTAGGTGAGGTTCAGCTTCACACGCTCTGATAATTTACCACTAAAAATAAACATGTACTCAAGAGACGAGTCCTATGTAAACACATTTGGAAAGACTTCTCAGCATCTGCATACAGAAGCTGTCATCTTCTACCCAGGGAAGCTGAGGGCACAGCACACAAAGAAAGCTTTATCTTTGGGGGAGCCAGCATCTGCTGAGCATGAACGAAAGGCAGGACAAAGAGGAACTTCTCTGGTTCAAGCCAAGAAATGAAACATGATTCATTGTTCTGTCTTAAGTAGTTGCACGTTTGCTATTCTTCAAGTATCTCAGTAGCAGAGCCTCTGTTCATTAGAAACTCAATCCCCATCCTTAGTATCAGTATAGGGTTGCAAAATACTCATTGAGAAGCCCAATGTTCAATGTGCCCGAGTGCTCAACCTGTGTCTAGTAGACCCCCCTGGCACTCAGTAGGTGCTTAATAATAGCACTTACGATGCATCTTTCCACCCATTCTGTTTTACCTCACATTCATCAATCGATTTGTGAAAATCAGAATAACCTTGCAGATGCATTAGAACAGGAGCCCTGTAAAATCATTACAACTGGATCTTCCCTTGACATGGCTTTAAATGGGAAGTTCCCTCATTTAGGATGCACTTAAAGATGTAACAGCCTGCATGCAAGTTCTCCTTGAGACTTCTCATATGTAGAAAACAGGGCTCATGTTTGCACAGGCCATTTTGCTCCCAAGAGAAATGTACAAAGCAAGGGCTAAAAGAATTGCTGTTTAGTGAAGCAGGCAGTTGAAACTATTTAACTTAAAAATTAGGTTTGGGGATTATCTGAGGTCCTCGACTATTCATACAAATTGTGTTCTTCATTATCATGGGTAAATAGGAGAGGCTGGGCAGAGTGTGTAAATTTACTGCCAATCGTTACAGCAGGAAGCCTCCAGAATCATCCATTCCTAGATTTATGGGTTTTGAATGTGAAATGTCTGCCATGGATCACACACTCATCATGATGGTGAGCTGCTTTGGCTGAGCTATGTGAGACACAAGCCTCTGCCAAGATTTGGAGGGATGGGGGACGGAAGGGAAGGAATGCATGCTCCTTGATCACTTCTGACTTCTTGGAAGGCAGAAAGCCTGTGCTCCAGCATAGATCACCTTGTCCGGAGTGGACCAGCCTCCTGAGCGAGCCTGGCTCCTCTCCATCCCCCCAAGCCCCTCCGATGCCTGCCTGTTCCACATCTCTATTAGATGTAGTAAAATAACTCTCCAGCCTGAAACTCAAGTGTCTCCACAGGCATCTTTTTACATTTAGGCAGATGGTTTAGTTTCTTTCCTCTTGTTTTAAGTTTGTTTACGGCTTTGTGATTTTATATAATTATACATAACATTATTGGAGGAGCAGTGAGGTTTTTCATGGCTCCTAATTATCTGGGGTCTGATTCTTGCTTTGAGGATTTACTGAGTTGAGAGCTAGCATTTCTGGTTGCTGGCTAATAATCCCTTTCCATTCTTCCTTCCCAGATCAGACCTTGTGAAGCCCATCATTCTGGTGCCTCAGCAGGCCCCTCTGGGGCCTAACTGTTAGAGACCTGGCATGTTAAGACCAACTCTGTGAATGAGTAACTTCACAAGCCTGAGCAAGTCCATGGCTCTTGGATCCCCAGATGGCTAGATTTGTGAATTCACTCCACTGGGCCCTGGTGTCCAGATATATGGTCAAACATTAACTCAAGATGATTCGAAGGGCAAATTTACATCAGTGGGATTTAAGTAAAGAAGATTTCTCTCCATAAATGGGGATAGATCTCACTCAATCTGATGAAGTCTTGAAAAATATCAATAAAGACAGAGACCTACTTGACTCATGCGAGAGTGTACAAGCTGAGTGTGGTGGCCATGTCTGTGATCCTAGCGCTTGAAAGTGAGGCACAGGATCATTCTTGGATGTATAGCATAGGGAGTTTAAGGCTAACCTGAGCTACATGAGACTGTCTTCAAACAGAGCAAAACAACAACAACCAAGTGTATTGTACATCAGACAACAGTGCTGGTTATGGCATTATGATACATGCATTAGCTTATCCCTCCATGTCCAGCCTGTTGGTTCAACTCACAGATTCATATTCTCTCTCATTTTCCCCCTTCCCCTCCCCCTCTTCTTTCCTCCCAACTCCCAGTGTTTCCCAGTCTTCCCCCTTCCCTCTACCCCCATATTTCTCTATGTGGAGTTCCCCTGTTTCTTACCCACATTTCTGAGGGAGGGGAGTTCTAGTCTCTAGACTCCCACAGGTCCCTCTACTCTCACCAAGGTGCTCAGATTGTCTCCAGATGAGCTGCGATGCTCTTGTACATTCTGCCCACCAAGCCCAGACTGACAACACAGGTACTTTCTCGTACATACTATTTCTTATAATTTACAGATTCTCCCACTAAAGCTTTGTAGAAAATTTATTATGTGCCAGACACTGAGGGTCCAAAGATGAAGAAGGCACTGCACCTATATCTAAAAATATACACCGCGGACTCAAGCTTTCTAAGGAAGATGACATGAGATAGTCTCAAACCCCTAATGTAAAGAACACAGAATTATGTTTTAGTCTCCTGACTTTTTTCCTGAACCATGTTTTTTGCTCAGTCACATATAACCTATGAATATTTTCACACCACTTTAACTTTTCTCCAGCACAATTTCTTATACACAGAAGTCGTTTTTTTTCCTGATCCGTATAAACAACGGCTACATTTATTCTTTTAGCCAGAGATACAGCATTATCTGTGATGAACAGAGGCCCAGTGGAACCAATGGGTCAGTGGGTTTGTCCATTCACTTGGGACCAAGCCTTGGACCAAATCCACACACTTGGACCTGAAATTTAACCCTATGGTCCAACCTTGCTGGTCTTCCTAGTCTACAGGCTGGCTTTGCTCTCTTCTCTGACATTTGTGCTAGATGCGTGAATGCCAGGGGCTGAGTGCGGAATGCTTCTTCTTTCTCCTCCCCTACCTGCCTCTCTCCTTGCTGCTGCAGTTCTGTTCTACGGGATGTCCTATCTCACCTAGTCCTTGTCCCCATTCCATTCCAGCACAGCCCCGCCTCTAAGAATAGTCAGCATCTGTCATTCCTGTCTAATTTCAAGCCCTGACAAGAAGCTAAGCCAGCTGTCTTAGTTTTATTATATACATAACGTAAATTATTTACATTTTCAGCAAACTTGTTGGTATTTTCTACTATATGACCTGTGTTATTATCGAGCTTGGTAAACAGTCTCTTTATGACTTTTTGTTGTTAATATTGTATAATACACAAAAATACATTATCATCAGTGTTCTCAGTTCAATGAATTTCCACAAAGTAAACCCACCATTTGGTCAGCCAGCAGCCAGACTGAAGGACAGAATAACCAGGACCCCGGAAGCTCTTCCGGTTTTCCTCCCTAACAGTAGTCTCTGTTTCTATTTGCCTGGTCTTAACTTTATAAAGATGGAGTCACATGGTCACATTGCCCAATGAAGGGTCCCCAATAAACAATCTCTGCCTGTGAGCAAGATTTTCTTAGAGACTCTTCTCACCCAGTCCTTCGTCCTTCCCCATTCCTCACAAGCATAAACCCGTATTGTCACATGATCGCCTCTTCCATCTATATCGATCCATATCTGTACTTTTCTCTACCTTATTTTTCAAAATCTCTAGACTTCACTTCTGTTGTGCCTGCTTTAGAGAGGGTTTTTAAATGTGTGTGTGTGTGTGTGTGTGTGTGTGTGTGTGTGTCATGCATGCACCTGGCTTTCTTCACTTTATATACGTGAGATTCACCCATGAGTGATTCACCCCTATTAAAAAGCTAATTATGTCACCAATAGGTGAACGGATAGAGAATCTAGTTTATATACAAAATGGAATGTTGTTCAGTCATAAAGGAGAGTGAAAATATGTCCTCTCAGGTTCTGCACATGGCTCAGAGCTCTTACCTAGTATGTGTGAGTTAACTTCTGCACCCAGTATCACACATACATATGTGCACACACATACATGAATGACTTTAGCTGGAGATGGTGTTGCACACCTGTAATCCCAACACTTCAGAGTTGCAGGCAGGTGGAT
Organism: Mastomys coucha; assembly: GCF_008632895.1. NCBI lineage: Eukaryota > Metazoa > Chordata > Mammalia > Rodentia > Muridae > Mastomys > Mastomys coucha. Next base: position 84,038,610 of record NW_022196896.1, read on the forward strand.
CAGGACTCCAAGGTCCTTGACAGCTGCATGGTGAGTTTGAAGCTGCTGTGGGCTACATGAGACTCTACAAAATGAAAAAAAAATCTACAAAATGAAAAAAGGAGGGAACTCCTGCTTCTTTTTTTTTCTAGGAAAATGGATATTATGTGAAGTAAACCATACTCAGAAGAATATCACATTTCCTTTCTTTCGTGTATCCTGTTTTATATAGCTACATAAAATCATAGATACATAAACACACACATATATAACATGAAAATAGGACCAAGACTGTTGGAAGAAAGAGGAGTATGAAGAGGATGGTATGAAAAGGAGATGTAGTCAGAGTGCTTGGCATTCATTATGAAAATGTCGTTCTAAAGCTCATTGCTGTGTGCAATGAATGCACACCAATAAAAAAGATGAATGTGAAAAAAGCACAGTTCTCAAGTCCTCTTTTTAACAATAGTATTCTGTTGGAGGACATGCTGGGAGCTTCCATTTATAAACAAAAAGCCACATCTATGTGACAAAAATAGAAATAAAAAGCCTAATTATACACTAATAAGGCTATTTAAAGTCTCTTGGTATACACGTTAAAATGTTCTAACCGGCTATAGTCTCTTTTTCATCTTTGTGATTGATTCTACTCTCTCAACTGCCAATAAACTTCAGCCTTCGGTCAAATCCTCACTAAAGCTCTAACACAGACTGAAGTGTGTATCTGATAAGAATGTGGCCCACAGCCAACCCCGAAATGGAATCACTCACTAACACATACAAAAAGTATGGTATCTTAATATCTGCATGAAGCCAGGTACTGAGGGCATTGCCTAGAGTGGCAATAAATTCCATTCAGTAGCCTGGTGTTAGAGGACTCCATGATGTGGTTCCACCTTTTTAGGTATTTCCTCCGGTGCCCCATGTTCGCCTTAGGAGATAAACATTTCTCCATTCTAATGATTCCTTTGGCTTTTGTATGTGTCCTGTGTCATTCCAAATCTCAAGGATCATTTGTACAGGGCTGTGGCTCTAACACAGCTTTTCCGATGCAGGGCTTCTCGGAGGAGGTTTCAAGACAGCCTGGAAAAGCAAAGAAGTTGTTCCAGACAAGAGACCTTGTTCTCTCGCTCCGTCTGTGATTGGAGCAAGTCACTTCGTCTCTCAGAGCCCCGTTCATATCATAAAGAGATCAAACGGGGCTGACCTGAAGTCTTGCATGGTCTCCTTGAAGCGAGGGCTGCCTTTTGCCTGCACAGCAGCCTGAAGCATGTTCTTAATGGTTCAGTGTACTGTACTAGGAAGTAGTCTTCTGGGTTGCCTTGCCTCCAACACTGGGGAACCCTGCTTCCCATCTGGTACCCATTCTGTGGGCATGCCAGAGAATTTCATTTCCTGTTGAGTCTGAAACCTTTGAGACCCTCAATTTCAAGTTTAAAAGAAGATAAAAACTGGCCCTGCATTTCTGACCTTGGAAAAGATGAACATTCTCTAATCCCCTTGTGTTAGAAACATGTCCACGATGCACAGAATCCAGTGCCATTAACACGTAACAGCTGCTGTGCATATGGACAATTTGGAGTTTTAGCTTTTAAGTACACACAATAGAATCATTACGTCATTTCTACTTGGATCTATAGTGTTAATCGTAAGAAGCAACATATTCACAACTCTAGGACTGTGTAATTAGTCACTTTGAGATGTACTTTGGGTTTTGAGTTTCTGTCAATGACCTAAAAAGAGTTAAAGTAGTGTGTTTGCTTTTATTTTAAATACAAACCCCATTTGACTTGATCATCTGCCATATGAAGCTTCTAGCTTCCCTCTGACTGAATTTGTAATGCCTGGAAATAACGGCTTAACAAGTAAGCATAGACGACAGACACGCTACTACACTCAACCATGCTTGCTATTATCGTGTATGACTATTAAATATTTTAAGAACTTAACAGCACATAAAAGTTTTTAATCTTCCCACAGCTCTAATTTTCTCTGGAGTTTTAATTTCATTTTCCAAGAATATTTACTTCTTATTTTTTAAAACAGTCATAGAAAGTTCAGAAAAATATAACTGGAAATGTAATAAGTCCCCTTGAGTTTACTACCAAGTCAAGACAAAGAAGGAATTAGTACTTGTTATATGTATATATGCTAACTCCTGTGTTGCATGCTTTCACACACTCTCACTTCATTATAAACAGAACCTAATTATAAAATAAAGGTGAGTGGTAAGGAAATTGGGGACTTAATAGAAGTGTGGTGACGGTGACTGGATCCATGGTGAGCTCTACCAATGCTTATTTTAAGTTCGGGTTGATAATTAGTGTTTATTGGAACGCCCTGAAGACACCAGCTCTACTGTGTAATTACAATGAAACCTCCAGAGCTCACCTTAAGAGCTAAAAAGACTTTCAAGCATCCTAACCCTTTCATTGCCACTATCCTGTCATACTAGCATAATACTAAAATCACCTTTTACTTAGTCTTTCTTTGTTCAGCTGATTTTCTAGGAAATCTAAGAAATTTGCATGAGGCAAGATGTGTTTTTCACTGACTGTTGTAAAAAATGGATTGCATTTGGATTTAATAGACTTCGCTGGTATAAAGTAAGACATTTTTAGGTTACTTCTAATTTAAGTTTTGAATTGTTAATGAATCTGTAGGAAAAATAGCAATTTAAAAAAATAATAGCACTTTTTAAAGACCCATTTATTCCTCTAAAATGTACTGAAATTGTCCAACCATGTTAAAATAGAAATCACTGGAGAGGTAAAAGATCTTTTATCCTTCTTGACAATGAGTCGTCACTAAGATAAAAGATATATTTTTTAAAATATATGCAAAAGAAATGGGGAGAAGAATAGAAAGAAGGAAGAAGGGAATAAAAAAGAGATCTGCCCATCCCAGAGCAATGTGTAGAAGTTGCAGAATAAAAGACATTTTTCAGTCATGCATAAATAAAAAGATAAGTATGGATAAAAGCATTTTGAGAAGTTGTACATGTTTTAGTTTACCAGAGTGAAATATTAATGAATGGGACTCTAGCACTTAAAAGAGCCACCTTAATAATTGTAGTGGCAAATAGTTAATCCATTCTGCTGCACTCTCCCAAGAGCTCTGGATTCATGAATGAAAGACATACACACACCAGCTAATTCTGATATGCCTTGACTAGCTCAATGGTTGGACACTTCTAAAACTCTTTGTGGCTAGCACACACCCCACTCCAGTATTCCTCAGTTAACATATTTCAAAATTTCTGTTTCATCTCTGCTCTCCCAGGCCAAATCGGGGCAAATGGCCCCTGGGACCACTTTCCTAGAATCTTACGTGTTGGTAGGCCTTTATGTCTGTTCTCCTTGCTCCCCTGTTATGGGTATTCTGTCTGTTCTTCTCCCTCTCAGTGCTCTTGCCCAGGCAATCTAAAAGTCCTGCTTCCATCTCACTGCCCAGCCATTGGCAGTATGGCAATTCTTTATTACCAATCAAAATGAGCTGGGGAAAGAAACCCCCAGCGTCTGGAAGTGTGGCTTTTGGGGGCCGAATTAAGAGAAAACATTAGAACTAATCCCCAACCAATAATAATTGTTAACATTTGATTGCAAATAAGCATCACATTGACTCCTCACTTGGTTTCCACAATAGCTCAGTGAGATCTCTCTACACTATACTCTCTATACTGGCCCATCTTACAGGTGGTACCATTGCTGGAGGTAGGCCAAGCTTAGAGTGTCCCTTAGGGAATGGTTTTGAGCCCTGTTTGATGCAGCCGTCCACGATGCTTTGCTTTTAATACAGCTTGCCTACATTCAGCTCCTGGAGGCCTACCCAAATTGAAGAGGTTACGTAGATTATAGGCTTAGGTTTCTAAAACTTGAACCTGTATAAAGGATCACACACAGAATTTATTAGGCTGCAGTTCCTCAAGCAGAACTCCAAAGAGCCTGACTCTAGGTCTCTGAGCACCCTAGAATTCACATTTCAACAACATTTCAGGAAATATTTCTGCCACAAATTTCCACAATACTCTTTGAGTAATAGTTGTGGGTTTCTGGTTTTATTTAATATAGAATCTGGTAAAAGCGTAGACTACTAGGAGCACAGGGAAAAGCCCAGCAAGCCATCATGCCCGACGTTAATGCTCACGTGGCTGCTTGCTGTAGTTATAAGCTGCATAGCTCAAAGAACACTGCTTCTATGGACTTCTACAACAGAAGTCGTAACCTGGGAAGCTTTCAATTTTCCCAGATCCTGGAATATCATCATCACGTGCCTAACAAGGCAGATACGGGATCAGAAAATGAATTTAAATAGAAAATCAAAGATCCCCTTTAGAAGCCAGAAATTTGGGAGACTTGGTATTCAGTTAGTCAAGCCTGCCTATTTAGGATTGGGTCCAAGAAACAAAGGGCATACTAAAGTTGGGGAGATGATCCGACTTTCGTCTGTACAAAACTCTAGTTAACTTTGGTGGCAGAGCTCTCTGGCAGCATCAGGTACCATGAGTGGGAGCAGGAGCAGCCGAGGCTGAAAGAAAGCGCACCCTCTAAGCAACTGGACAGAAGCCTCCCTCACAGAGGTGAGGTCAGAACCCAGCTATGATGAGATACCACCTGTAGACCCCAGGCTCAGAGACTCCAGTCAGTCTGTGAGCAATACAGGTAAAGAACATAAACCCCACTAAACATTAACAGTGTGACCTTTCCTGAGTTCACAGGCTAGTGAACGAAAGGAAAAAACAAAAAGATGCCAGCCAAGGTTAGAACACAGATTCCAGGTATTCCTTTGTGTGCTGGGAATAACTTTATTTACCATGAGCCACAGACTATGAGAAGCACACTTTCTTGATTGATTTCTGCTGCCCACAGACTGCCACTGACCATCTCACTTCAGCCTGTTCTCAGGCCATGACATCTGGTACAACCCAGAGCTCTGTGTGTATGACTGTATCAAATGAGCAGTTTTCCTAAACTCAGTCCCATGGAGTAGTGGATACCATTCCTCCTCCCCGTAGCTTGCCTGTCATAGCTATAGAGTAGGAAAACCCACCTCAGTGGAAAGCTATAGGAAGAGGATAGTTATTCACACTGTAGCTCTTCTAAGGAAGAGTGGAATACCCTGCTGATTTATTCAGGAAAGGGAGCTGAATTGTTTTCCATTTGGCTCTTCTTTGTTGCTGATGTAGTCCTAGATGGAAAGCATTCTTCTTCTTTGCCTTGTAGGGCTCTATCTCCCACAGAGGAGAATTCTGCCCTTGTATAATGATAGCTACATGACCAACTTATCTCAGAACCACTTGGCTGCTATTTCAAGCCAAGTTCTCCTTTCAGGTTTCAATAAGAAACAGACAGCTTTAAATCCAGACACCTTAAAGAAGTTATATTTACAAGGGTGCCGTTTACAAAGATGGGATCACAGTACAGCAAACCCTGAAAAGCAAGCAGCACCAAGACTGAGCTGATGATATTGCACGGTAGTAAGAGAGTATCAGAAACCACAAGAGAGGATCACGAGTAAGGTCTCCGTGGGAGAAGCTATGATCTTCAGAATGCAGAGCACGGTCAAGGGATGCAGCCAGCTTGAGAAAACCCCATAGGAAGGAAGCTAAAAAGGACCCTCACCTCCAAACCATTTTTCTCTGCTGCTCCCCTCTCCTGCCATCTCTCCCTATCAGCTGAATGCAATTAGGGGCACACAGGACCACCTCGGTGCATGCTTACTCAATGATCTCTGGATGAGAGCACAGAAACTGGTTCATAGATTGTTCAAGCCAGTAGACTCTATACAACTCACACACAAGCAGCTGTCGAGTCAATCTCTGGCGGTCTACCATGGCAATGCCTGAAACCACATCCTTTATCAAGTGCTCTTCCTCCCCGTCCCACGCCCCCATCGCCCTACATGTAAAGCTAAGGGTCACCTCCTAACTAGACTATTTCACTGATTTCCTTGACTCGAGTTCTGCTCTGAGGGTACCCAGTTTGTGCCACTAGAACATATGGAGTATAATAATCAACAGAAAATAACCCATAGCAGGTTTTGCCCATCACTTAGCATATGGAAGACAATGCCAAAAGAAATAATTCAAACAAAGGGATTCTGTCCAAGGAAGGGACTTGGAATAGAGCTGGAAAAGCAGGTGGGCAGGGAACAGTGGCTATTTATTACAACTTTGTAAAACTGTTTGATTATTTTATACACGTGTGTTTCTTTCATGAAAATAAAGAATGATATTAAAATATGTTTTTGACTTGCAAAACTGGAGCAGCAAGGAGGCTGGGGAAGATGAAATACGGGATGATTAAGCAGGAGGAAGAGATCTTGTTGGGAGAAATGTTACCTTTAAGGTCAAGCTAAAACAATTCGAAGATACTGGAAATTGCAATCTATCCAATATGAAAAGAGGCACCAAGTCTAACTGATTATAAGTATGAGAATATAATACAGGAAGACAGACCTGCATTATATTATATGTGAAGGAGATTTAAGATCTTGAAACACATTGAAGTGACATTCCTCAAGATAATTCAAAAGTAAAAGGTACTGAATAATTTATCTTAAAGCCAAATAGAAGGCCCATAAAGCCATGACCTGAGATGTATACCCTAGACAATAAAATGACCTTACTAAATGATGGCAGGAAATTTAGGCAGGCTGAGAGAAAAAATTTCAAATGATGGATACAGAAAATGCAAACATTTTTAGGTAGGTGAATTTTGTGGTGTCGGAGCAGGAATCTGGGTCCTATGAAAGAACACACTCTAAAAATTTGTAGCTCCATCAGCTCTGCTCCTAGGGGTGAATGAATAAGCTCCTGACAGACCACAGATAAGAACTATCAACTCTAGGAGATGTATAATACCTCAACAATGTGAAGGCAAGCATATACAGAGAAGAAAAGAAAGCGGATCTGAGAAGATGAGATGGCATAGGGTGAGCTTCTCACCTTTAAATAGTGTTAGTCTGTAGCTGAAGTTGGCACCAGGCCCAGCAGATGCTGCACCAACAACAGAAAACTCAGTTATTCTTCCCCCAAAGGACTAGAAGACACAGGAAGGGAAATCCAAATCAGGATACAAGAATACAAGAGAGAGATCCCATAAAGTTTGATGGAGAATGAGACCCCCAAAATCTGTAAGTATCTACATGAGCCCCAAAGTGCAAGTAAAGCTGGAGAACTGAACTAAAATCTGAATTTGAATGAAAACAGTTTAAAGCTTGAGTCTAAGCAAGTGAGGTGGGGGTGGGTAAGAACAAGTCAACACTCTGCATAGAAAATTACATTCAGTCTTGACAATATGATAAACTTGCATCTATGATACAATTCAACGTACTCAACACATAAAAGCTAGAACAAGGTTACCTATTATGAAAAGAACAGCAATTGATATAGATCAATCTGAAAAAAAAATTTCTGATTTCAGAATTAACAGGCCTGAATTTAAAGCAGCTATTAAACTCTGGTCAGTGGAATGGAGGAAAATATGCTCAAAATGAATGAAAAGTTGAACAATTGGTAGAGGAGAAGTCTGAAAGAATCTAACAGTTTCTAGAAGTGAAAAGATAGTGCTTAAATTTTTTTAAAAAAAATCACTGGATAGATCATAATGAAAATGACAGAGAAAACAAAAGAATGTAAAGATAGACCAATAGAAATTATCCAGTCTAAAGCACATGCTTGAGAGAGAGGCGGGGCAGGGAAGGAGAGACAGACAGACAGACAGACAGACAGACAGACAGATTAGGGGACTAGTGAGACAACATTATCAAAATATCTGACATTTATACTTGTAGTTCCAGAAAAGTACTAGAGCAAATGGGAAGGCATGGGGATGTAGTGTAGCTCTGGGGGTAGAGTTCATGAAGTTCTGGGTTCCATCCCAAGCATCATAGGAACCCAGCATGGTGGCACATGCTTTACATCCTAGCACGTAGAGGATGGAGGTAGGAGCATTAGGAGTTCAAGGTCATCTTCTACGTGCCAAGTTGGAGAGCAGATCCTGGGTTACCTGGGACTCTGTAGAAAAGGGCATTAGGGGGGAAATAAAAGAGTATTTTTACTTAAAATTTAACAATATATGGTAAAAGTCACAGGTTTATGGATTGAAGAAGCCCATCAAAGCCTGAACAGAACTGGGAGGAAGGAAAGTGTGCTGAAGCCATGATACTCAGATAGAAGAAAAAGCCGCCCCCCCCCCACAAAGCCTTAAAAGCATCCAGAAGAAAACACATCTCCTCTGGTTCATTGTTAACTTCTCATCTGAAACAATAGAAGCCAGAAGACAGTAAAAAGACAGACTTATTTAAGGTGAAAAAGAAACACACCTGTATATCCAGACAAAATGTCTTTCAAGTTTGAAGATGAAATAAAGGTGTTTTCAGACTGGAAGTAAACAAACCTTATAAAGGGCAGTCCTTATCAGAAGCCTTACACTGCAGGAAATACAAGAAATACTCTTTAGGCTGCAGAGGAGTGAAAACTAGATAGAAATTGTGATCCTGGAAACGGAATAGAAATACTGGGAAAATGTAATGAGCGAGTAACCTTAAACTCATGTTTTCTTTAGCTTTTAAAAAATATAAGTTAGACTTCAGTGTGGGTTCAGTGAGCATGGCAAGCTCAGTATGAAGGAAAGTGGGTAAATGAAATTTGACCTCAACATTTCTGCACATAGAACTGGTCAACAATAACCCCACTGGGCCATTAGAAAGATAAAGGATAAGTAATATGCTTCTTTGAGCAACTAGGGAAAAGTGTATGCAAAAGATAGACTGAATGGAATTTTAAAATATGGTTTTGGTCTAAATGAAAACATAAAGGAGCAAAGCAACATTGAAATACTCCTCCTACATCTAACTACCTCAATAATGAGGTGAAGAATAAGGGCCAGTCAAGGGCCCATCCCTAAATAGGGCTTCCTTCCTCTGAGGCTCGGGGAACATAGAGCAGAAGCAAAGACAAGAAGAGATAAGAACTGGAATATACAGGAACATAGGCTGCAAAATGCCATCATCTGGGCATGGCATCACCATTGTAACCATGAATTCATAGTAGCCATGATTAGCACACTTGGCCTACATGATACTGACCATGTGAACCATCAGATATGGATCAGGGAGGAGCTCCTGGGACCTTAGCCTTCACTTCTGAAATGTTAGCTATTGATAGATTATTACGTAGGAGAAATGTTATTGTCTTCAGTTATACAGCCATGGCTGAGTGCAGGGCTCTAGCGGACAGCTCCAATGGCCATATAGACAGCCCTAGTTAACTTAGTACACCCTAAAGCAAAACAGACCATAATGTGAGGAAGAGTTCTGAAGGGAGGAGAGCAGGTAGACAGAAATGGAAGGAAGTTAAGAGAGGGTGGGCAATGGCAGCAATCAGTATATGGTATTTACATGGATAAAATTATCAAAGAACAAATTTAGTCATTAAAAGAATAAAAGCAATTCTAATGTGAAAATAGTCTTTTGATAAAAGAACATCTGAATAACACATAGCCAAGGGGACCTTTTTACCTTTTGCTCATGCAGTACATGGCAATTAATTTGCCAAAGGCAGACTTATTTTTTTGGACTGAAATCATGTTTTTTAAATGGGAACCTAGAAAAATAGCTTCATGACTATGGATGAACAACATTCTTGTTTTCGATCAGACATAAAAAGCAATACTTGATTTGGAGGAGAGAATGAGTAAGACTCCACTTTCGTAAGTAAGTCTGTTTATAAAAGTGTAATAAGCAGATTGCAGTGCCAAAAGAGATTCAGACAAGAGCTGGTAACCTCGAAAGGTAGGGAGAGGTTGTCAGAACCCAGAAGGAGAAGCATCAAGAGGCACTGTGGTCAACAGAATGCAAAGAAATGGCCTTATGTAGGAGATACATCCATCCTGAGGCAATCCTATAGGAAGGGATCCAGGACAGCCAACAGACTAACTTTATTCTCATTTCTCACTAGAGATCCTTCTTGACTGAATCCAACATAAAGCCAAAGGCAAGACCCAGTTGTTGGAGCTGTAGAAGCCACTGTGTGGACCTTGTATATATCACTTTGCATTTATAGTCCCATGCTGTGTGTTTGTCAAATTTTACCTTCTGTTATTTTTACCATGTGATTGCATTCTATAGGGCCATTCTAGCCAGCAGATGCATGCTCAGACCTTTGTCAATGCCGAGGCTTGTGGCTTCATCTCCCTCATCCTGTCCATTAGAGGCCTAAGGATTCCAGAAACCATCCTGTCTCGGCACACACCCCACTGTGCATGACTAACCTAGCCAGCCTAGGCTCCGGAGAAGACTCCGAGTGGCTAATGGCCAGCTGCTGACACCACAGCGCTTTTCAACAACTGATCTTCTCATGCAGTGAGGGAGGAGTGGACCAGGCAGGGGTTTATGTGTTGTTAATACTTGAGATGGACCAAGAGGCACAAATGTTTATCTTGGAATTAAAACTAACTAGCTGAACCAAATTGTGTGTGTGTGTGTGTGTGTGTGTGTGTGTGTGTGTGTGTGAGAGAGAGAGAGAGAGAGAGACAGACAGACAGACAGACAGACAGACAGACAGCAATAATCATCATCCATAGAGAAAGTGAGATTTAAGAATGAGAGGAGACAACTGAGAGAGAGAGAGACAGAGACAGAGACAGAGACAGAGAGACAGAGAGAGAGAGAGAGAGAGAGAGAGAGTAGGTAACAGGTAATTGAATGCACTTGTAATAGGAAAGGGCTAAATCACCAACAGAGTAGAGCACTGCCACCAGCTTAGATAGCAAGCTCAGAAAAGTAGCTTTACTAAACACCAACTGTTTAGCATTCTCTTTCTTTCCTTCATTTCTCACATTTTCCTTCCTTTTCTTTTCTTTGCACCTTACTGAGGTCCCTGACAAAGCCTAACAGATGTGAGCGTGCTGCAGCAGAACATACCCTTTGCAACCTTGAATTGCCTCACCACATCTTTCAGTTAAGGAAGAAAGATGAAAGAAAAGTCAAGCTATTGCCTCACACCTGAGATGGTCTTGTGCTCACCTAACTTTTGGACCCAGCATGTTTAAAAATGCAACCAGTGCTTGAAGATGTCCACTGCTTGAAGCCTCAGGGGCCAAGAACATCGAGTGAGCAAACGTAGTAGTGCTCTACACCTAAAGGTAAATGTTAGGTGATCTTTTATTAAACTAAATAAGTTTGAAAAGATACTGAAGATCATGGGGCATTGCACAGCAGTGAATAGATGCTTAGAAGTGTGCAGATGTCTAATCCGTCCTCTTTGCAGCTAGAGTTATGGAAGGATATACATCTCCAAGCACTGGTTTACCAGTTCTGACATTCGGTACTACAGACTTCTTTGCTTAAACTTTGATCTTCCACTGTTAATCCTGCTTAGAAAATACAGACAGCAATAATCGTCATCCATGGAGAAAGTGAGATTTAAGATTGAAAGGAGACAACTGAAAGCAGAAGTCTGCTGGTTGGTACAGTAGGTAGCACACACCTATAGTTCCAGTGCCAGGAGGCCAAGGCAGGAAGATTGCTTAGGAGTTTGGGACAGCCCAGGCAACATAGTGAGACCCTGTCATGAAACAAATAAGTAAACACTGCTCCATTTGCCATCTCTGGCCTCGCACAGCTTGATAACTTTAAGAGCCACCCCAAGATATTTGAAACATTTTCTATTAAACTGTGATGATCCTTTCAAAAGAAGCAAGATGCGTTTCCTCTAGCAGTACTGTCTCTAAACTGAAACAATCTCTGGTCCAACATTCTCTTCCTACTTCTAGTAAGCACACAGACAGACAAGCACTGATAAAGGTATTCTGAGGGACATGGAGTGAAAAATCCACACAGAAAAGATGCTTCACATGATGCTTTTGGAGGGTCCTTAATATGCCAACACAGAGACGTACCTTAATGAGGTATCTAAGCACATTCACCCCTCATTCACCCCGACCCTGCTTTCTGTTACTCCTTTCCTACCTGGTAAGACCCAGGAGGTATGTAGATCCAAGCAAGCTGAGAGAATTCAAACTTGATAAGCCAATAACCTAATGGCTCAGAGAACAAAACAATGTTCACTTATCCCCTACTATAAAAACAGGAAAGCTATTGAGAAACTTGAAAAATACAATAATAAAGGTTATATTCTTTAAAATAGGGAAGAAATTAGATTGCATTATTGGCATATTAATCCTGAATGCAAAATTCTGAAGACCTCTGCTGACTCATAGAAGCAGTTTTTCTTATGATTGGTACAAACTGGCATTTTTCAGCAAATTAAATATCCATATGTAAAACAATAAGCTTCAACTCAGACCTCCCACATGAACTAAGCACAAACTAAAAATGGCTCATAAACAATATGTAAATTCCAAAATTGTCAGCTATCTGGAAGAGAGCATAATAGAAAGAGCTATGGTCTGCTGTTGGGCAGAACTCTTGTACTCTTGTATATGACCCCTTCAGCACAATTCTACAGAACAATAAATGGGACATCACCAAAATGAACAACTTCCGCTTGTCAAGAGACACAGACAAAGGGATGAGCAGACAAGCCACAGACTGGGGAAACCATTTCCAAGTCATGTATATGATATAGGAAAATTAGGTTTTCGTGTATACAATGTGTGTAAAGAGCTGTTAACATTCAAACCAAGAAAACAAACACACTTTAAAATAATCAGAAGAAGATTGTAGTGCCACTGAGTGAAGAAAACGGTGCTCAGCATCGGTCATTGAAAAATGAAATGAAAACCTCAACAAGGGGTTGGAGATATGGCTCAACAGGTAGGAGTGCTTGCAACATACTCATGAAGACCAAAGTTCAGATCCCAGTACCCACATTATGAACTGGGCATTCTACAAACACCTGGAACTTCAGTTCTGAAGGATTGAACACTCTCTGCTGGCCTCCATGCACACACAGGGATGTGTACCTACACACACACACACATACACACACACACGCGCATATACTTTTCCTCCCCTCTCTCTCTTATACACCCCCCAACCCCACACCAAAAAAAGAAAGAAGGAAAGAAAGAAAGAACTCTTTTAAAGAGCCTAAAACCTCAACAAGATATCAAGATATGATAATGTATCTATTAGAGAGGGAAAAAAGACTATATCAAGTGTTGGTGAAGGGATGGACAATAGAAAGCTCATAACCATAGGATAGCATAACCTTTGGGGAAAGCTTGGTCATTTCCTATGAAGGCAAACACACAGTGACCATATAATCTGTTAATTTCATTATTATTTATTTACCGGACAGGGCATTAAGTCTACATAAAGACTATTGTGCACATGTTTACAGCAGCTTAATTCATAATAAATAGAAAGGGAGGACAACACAAATCTCCCACAGAAGATGAATGAAGGAAGCAACAGTTGTTTTGATGCTTTGTAACAGCAATAGAAACCCTAACTAAGACAGGGCCAGAGCTTGGGTTCTAACAGCCTACCTCATGAAAGCCAACCTTCTCCTGTTTGTCTTCAGAATAAGGTATAGAATTCTCAGCATCATGCCTGCCTGGACACTGTCATGTTCCTGACTTGATAATAATCAACCAACTTGATAATGCCCAACCTCTGAACCTGTAAGTCAGCCCCAGTTAAATGTTGTTCTTAGAAGAGTTGCCTTGGTCATGGTGTCTGTTCACAGCAGTAAAACCCTAACTAAAACAAGCACTTTGTACCTCATGGAAGAGAAGCCAGATACCAGTGTTATGCTTGCCCTGCAGGTTGATTGTTGGAAAGGAAGCAGGCAGGGTGCCATAACACACATTAGCACTGGGGTGATATCAGTGTCTAGGCCTCGTCTCTCCTGCCTCCTTTTTCTTTCTTCCAGATGCACACAATCAGTGTTCACATTTTGACCAGAATTCATGGCCATTGCCTTTTTATTCTTTGTCACCTTCACTTATGTCCCCCAGGCTCTCACTCCATCCTAGCTCCATCTGGTCCCCTGCACACCACGGGAAAGTATGATCTGCATCTGCCATTTCCACTTGTATCTCTCTCTTCTCATGTCTGAGGCATCCTGCAAGTCTAAGTCCTGATTGGATAGGAGAGTTTTGCCCTGTATGTCAATGGTAGCCTAGAGTTTGCTCACCAAGGTTGGCTAGTAGGCAGGCAACCACTATTTGGTTTCCCAGATGAGAAGTGTAATGCACTGTTTTCAAACTCTTAACTTCTCCGTGTCTACTGCTGCTGCAGTTCATTTCAGTACAGTGACCTACCTGGTCCCTTCCCTGACTGGGTCCTTTTCTATTCAGAGCTGAAGGCACTGACTGACTATCTGCAAGTCATCTGCCACCATGCCTGGTGCTCACTGGCAAAGGATAATCTTTAGTGGAGAGTCCTAGGGTTGGATTTGAGCAGTTCTTTCTTCTAGAAAACTTGGCTTCAAGCAAGATTGCTAGTGTGACCTTCATTTTATGTTCTAGCCTGGGTAACTATACTCTGTCCTACTTTCCTATCTTGATCCAGAATTCTTGAAACAATCACTGATCTCTGCTTTCTGGTTTTCAGTGTCTGACTTGTTAGCTGATTATGCCTATGTAGCAATCACAATTAGCAGACAGTAACCAAATTAGAAAATAACAGTAACTTAAACAAAAAGGTGTAGGTGTATGTGTGTGTGTGTGTGTGTGTGCGCGCGTGTGT
>NW_022196896.1:84053619-84083873 GCF_008632895.1 Mastomys coucha
GTGTGTGTGTGTGTGTGTGTGCGCGGGCGCATGCCCCAGGGAGTATGATGGCTTGGATGAGGATGGCCCCTATAAGGTCATAAATTTGAATGTGTGTTTCTCAGGGAGTGGCACTATGTGAAAGGACTAGGAGGTGTGACTTTGTTGGAGGAAGTGTGTCATTCAAGGCCCAAGCTGGTCCCAACATCTCTCTCTCTTCTGCTGCCTGTAGATTCAGATGTAGACCTCTCAGTTACTTCTCCAGCATCATGCCTGTCTGTGTGCCACCAGTGAACTAAACCTCTGAGACTGTAAGCCAGCCCCAACTAAATGCTTTCCTTTATAAGAGTTGCCTTGGTCATGGTGTCTTCTCACAGCAATAGATCACTGACTAAGGCAGGGACCAATGTGTTATTCTTTTCTAGAACAGCTTCCCTAACTATTTCCTCTCTTTATCTTTGCCTCATGG
The DNA here is from genome assembly GCF_008632895.1 of Mastomys coucha. Lineage (NCBI taxonomy): Eukaryota > Metazoa > Chordata > Mammalia > Rodentia > Muridae > Mastomys > Mastomys coucha. The sequence continues at coordinate 84,054,068 of NW_022196896.1, forward strand.
TCCAAACTGTCTGTTCAAGCCCCAGCCATCAATGTTGTCTTCCAAGGAAAAGGCTGGAGAGTGAAGACAGAGAGGGACAAATATGTAAAAACACCTTTTAATCTTTTTCTCAACAGAGCTTTCTAGACAGCTTTCCCTTTAAGTTCCTCTTTTATTTCATTGCTTATAAATGTGCCAAATGACAAACCTTGCTACACTGGCAAAATGAAAGCAGGGCTCTCAGCAAGAGGGAAATAGTAAATTCAGGGTAGGCAGTGAGCACCTCTGACATCATTGCTCAGTTTAGAGACATATGATTCTTGACCTGACCTCTCTCCCTGTTACAGTACACCACCTTAGCTCTCTGCCGTTATGTCTGCTTATAGACTTACATTCATCTGTCTTTCTGCTGACAACTTATTTGGGTCTCCCCAAACTGTCTCCTTTTAGATCTGTATCTATGCTTTCCCTATATGTTTAAATCTCCTGCTTACTCCTCATTAGCCTCCTGATCCATTGGTACCAGGCTAGAACTACTTGCCTATGACATCCTGGTAAGTAGGACCTTCCAGCATTGCTAGCAATGTGTATAATTTTCTTGGGGCACATGCAGGAGAAGCAAGTGTAAGAGAAAGGCAGTGACAGGCATCATGGCAGAGCAACTGCTCTGCGGCAAGCAGTCTTTATCCTGCTTACCTGGCATGGCTGCCACAGCCCCTTCCCTTCTCATCCACTCTCTAATCAATCACCAGCTGCAGAATCCATCCCCGTGTCCTGACTTCCATCCCTGCCTGGCAGTGGCAGAGCCGCCTTCTGAAACATCCCATCTTCATGGCCTCCTTGGAGTCATGTCACTTCCAGCCACAAGGCTTCTGTTTCAATTTCATCCCGGAAATTATATTTTTTCACCTGGCCTGTCAGACACCCATTCTCTTTAAAAGCACCTCCTGAACGTATCCTGAGACTATTGATGAGCTAGTTTGTTTCCAGGGGTGCTGCTGGAGCAGGCAGATGTTGGCTTGAGAGAGACAATGACTAAAAATAAAAATAAAACATTGAAAAAATATAATTTGTCAAGCTGTTGGTAGCTTAAAATTGGCTTCGGATGGAATATTGACAACATGGAAATTGGCAGGAGCCCTAATCAGGGCTTTCTGATTCCTTGAACAGTGGCTCACCAGCACACCATTTCCTGGTCTTCTTTCTAATTTGCCCATCTGAAGGCTCACACACAGGGGCCATTTCTTTACCCCTACAGTTCAGTTTTTCAAGTTCATTTTGCCTCAATAATTCTTCTATACCAGCTCTTTCCAGTGGCTTAGCATTTTGGCTTCTATATTCAAGCATCCACTTGTAACATTTGACAATGGAATATGTAATTTCAAAATGCATACTGGTTCCTAAAAAGACTTTTCCAAAATTGCTGACAATTTTGAAATTTTAATTTAACAGTTTAGAACTGTTAATGCAGCCTATCCACCTTGGGTTTGTTTTGTGTTCTTTGAGACATGGTTTCTCCCTGAACCTGGAGTTCATCAGCTGACTAGACTGTTTGCTTTAGAACATATTAAAAATCAGAGAGAGCTCTTTTGTCATAGAGGCAAAATCTGCCTACGTAAAATGATGCTGCAGTCGGGTGAATTCATCAATCAGCACGAGAAATGACTCATTGTAGAGTATTAACTTCTGAAATGTCACTAGCAGGAGGGAAGGAGCCAATTAATTATTATAGGTATTTCAAAAAGACTCGTGCAAACTGTTCAGTGATAAAACTGCCCAAGCCAACCACAATGCTGGGTTGCGTTGCCCCTGGCAGGAGTGACAGGAATTCAGATCACGCTGCTACCTCATTGATTTAGAGCTGAGTGACCAATGTCTCTGATCAATAACAAAGAAAAGTAAATTAATTATTCCTCATCACTAAATCATTTTAGGACATAAAATTGTTCAAATGTGGAAGAAATCATAGTTTACAAAAGGATGAAGGATGAAACATAGGAACGACAGACATTTTATTTATTTATTTTATTTTATTTTATTTTATTTTTTGAGACAGGGTTTCTCTGTGTAGCCTTGGCTGTCCTGGAACTCACTCTGTAGACCAGGCTGGCCTCGAACTCAGAAATCTGCCTGCCTCTGCCTCCCAAGTGCTGGGATTAAAGGCATGTGCCACCACTGCCCGGCCACAACAAACATTTTAAAGATGGTGCTAGTTTTTTTAAAGTTAGTCTGGCTTTGTGTGTCTGCAGAGTCTGTGTGTCATGTGCTGTGGAGATCCTTGATTCACATTAGACCTTTGCCATTCAGTAGCTCCATGACTTGAAAGTAAGTTGATTAATCCCTCTGATCCTTATTTATTTGCTTTATTCATCTGTAAAATGGGAATGAAAGCGCCTACTTCATATGAAGGCTGGGAGGCGAAATGAGAGGATACACCCTTCAGCTTTAGAATAGTGGCTTATGAGGAGGTTAAAATAAGCCTTCAGCTTAGCAGGCGTCCGTCCGTGTTCATTTTGGTGTATGCGTGTGCAGGTTAATGCACAGAGGACAGCCTAAGTGTCATTCCTCAGGGTTATCCACCTTGGGTTTGTTTGGGGTTGTTTGAGACACACATGGTCTCTCTCTGAACCTGGGGTTCATCAGCTGGCTAGACTGGCTGACCCATGAGCTGCTGGGCCCTCTTGTCTCGGCCCTCCATTCTCTAGGGCTGAGTTTATGGATGCATACTGCCAAGCCCAGTTTTTATGTGAGTGCCAGACAGAGATCTGAACTTGGGTCCTCATGCTTGTACATCATCTACTGAGCCAGCTCTGCAGCTTATGCCACACAACATTTATTTATTATTTATTTATTTACTTACTTACTTTACATCCTGACTGCAGTTTCCCTCCCTCTTCTCTTCCCAGCCCCTCACTATCCCCTTCTTGTCCTCACCCCACCCCACTCCTCCTCTCTTTCTCTCAGAAAAGGGCGGTCCTCCCTGGATATCGACCAGCCATGGCATATCAAGCTGCAGTAAGAACTAGGTGCCTCCTCTCCTATGAAGGCTCACTAAGGCCACCCAGTAGAAAGAAAGGGTCACAAAGGCAATCAACAGAGTCAGGGACTGTCCCTGCTCCCACTGATAGGAGTATCATCATGAAAAGTGAGCTACACAACCATAATGTAACCACATTCAGTTTTGATGGCATTCCTCCAGCCTTTACACTATGCCGGAAACTGTACCACCTGCCTCACACTCAGTCACTCACAAGGATCTCAGGTAGGCAGTGACATTAAGCTATCTTATCAGTAAGGACACTAATCTTCAGGAAATCACAAAACTCTTCCACGTTCTTGTGAGTAGTGCGAAGAAGCTTGGTTCACTATATCTTAGGAGATTTCATTTAAATGACAGAAAGATGTAAGCCCATGGCTGGCATTAAAATCCAAGGCATCCCAATATTTAGTATTCTGCTGGGAAATCTTCCTTCATGGTCAACTGAGCCCTCGCATGCCGGAGCATAAACTATTCTTGTTCTGTCTCCGGCAGAGACCACAAAGCTCATCAGCGCCTGTGTGTTTTCACTCGAAGACTCTGAGAAGTTGCCCTTCTTCTGACTTATCTTCCCTAGGTTTTAAAAACACAGTAAGCTTTACCCAGGAATCCTATTTAATAACCAAAGAATAATCTCAACAGAAGCACTGGCACTCTCCCTCCCAGTAACTTCTCAATTAGACTTTAAGTCTAAAGTTCCTTATTAGGGGAGTAAGGCACCGCATCCTTTGGCTGAACTTGCTTTGTCTGTGGAAGAAATGAATACAGGATCCTTCCCCTTGTGTTGGATCGCCTTATTTCTCCAGCTTCCTATCTAAAAGCTATCACTATGCCGTCAGACCACAACATATTTTAAAAAGGAGCCTTTAGATTTTCAGTTTTGTGTGACATTTCCTTCTATAAGCCTAAGCCTAGATTCCTTTAGATTGAGATGTATAATCAGGAAGACAAATGGTGGTCTGGATTGATAGATGGGCATGTAGCAATGTTAATCATTCATCCATTCATCTGGTCTGGGTTGGGCATGGTGCTAGACTCCAAGAACAAATGCTTGAAGAAAGTATGGAGTGATGTGAACAGTTACTTAAAACAGCAAGGTACAAGAATCCACGGGACTGTGAGGGATGGATGGTAAAGATACGCAGGTAGAGGGATCAAGACCCCTAGGTAACCAGGCTGTGGCCCTGACATCATTTCAACTACTCATTGGAGTGCTATCTGTTGTGGGTTGGACTGAGTCCTCCAAGGAAAGATCTGCTGCAGTCCTAACCCTGAGCATTTTAGAATCTGACCCTATTTGGAGATGAAGTCTTCAAAAGGAAGTCACCAGAGTAGTCTTTAGTCCAATATGACTAGCATCCTATACAAAGAGAAATATGAACACAGAGACAGGTAGAGATAGTGGAAAGACAATGAGAAGGGAGACAAGGAGACGTTGGCCATCTCAACCAAGGAGAAAGACCTAGAACAGAGCCTTCCTTCCCAGCCCTTGATAGGAACCAACTGCTGGCCCCTGGGTCTGGAACACACAGCCTCCAGCACAAAGAGATAACGAAGATGTTCTGTTTAGCCTTCCTGCACATGGTCCTAAGTCCACAGGAAGCGAATGCACTATAAACCCATTATACACACAATGTTATTCGAGAATCTAATCTAGTAAAGGCAAGTACCATAATAGGGGAAATTTGGGTTCAAGCATGCAGAAAAGAACCAACCAGATACATGCACACAACTGTCTCTGACTCACTTTTGTATGGAGATGGTGAGGAATCAGAAGAGCTCTCCTTTTTAAATGTAGACTCCGAGTCTCCAAGGGCACTTGTACCTACAAGGCTACTTGTACTTCCCGGCATCCAAGAGCAACATTAAGCAGGACTATTAATAAGATAAGTACTATACAATAATGAGGAGAATTTTAGCGTTCTGCTGACTTAAATAGATAACACTTCGTGTTAAGTAAAAGCCAAGATACCGTTGCTTAAGTGGTGAGCAGACATAGATGTTCCTCTCTCTATTCATAAGGTTCGTGACAGAGCTGCTCTTGGTGGATGGCAGCTAACCACTCATCAGAGAATGCATGTGTCTGTCTTGAGTAGATGGCAGCCTATTCATGTGTAACTTATACAACTCTTGCCATCTGTCTTCCTACTAACACAACAAAGGTAGATTGAACCTAGAATTGCCTTCTTAGGATGCATACTGATGTGTCTTTTAAAATCAAGCCCAACCTTGTAATGGGCGTATGTTCCTTAAGGAGCAGCTTCTGAGAAGGGGGTGGGGTGCTTAGCCTGAGAAAATGAGAAGCAGTGAAGACAGTTTGTCAGGCTTAGCCGAGTCACACTGCTGTTTTCTCTTGTTTTTGTCATTATTTGTTTCCAGGCTCACAAGCTCAAGCCTTTTCTTTTCACCCAAGTCTCCTTCTCTTCTGGAACACTTCCAAACAGAGCCCTGGTTCTAGGTGACAGCTCAACCAGCTGCAGCTGAATATTAAGAACATGACTCAGGGCTTTGGAGCCACCTGAGTGAGCCTTGAAGCAACCTGAGTGAGCCTTCATTGGTGCCTATTTCTCCCTCCACCCCCACTTGGCCGATGTCCACAATGGGTTCCTCTCTCAGTGTTGCTTGGTCCTGTCCTTCCACATCTAAAATAATATGATGATGCACAAATAATGTGTAAAGGGAAAACCAGGAATGCACAAAGATTAGAGTGGAAGTTCCCTACATTTCGGCCTCGCTCTGAGGGTGTCACAGTGGAAATGCCCTTCAATTTCTACTTTTCTTCTTCCTAGAGCTCACACTGAACCGAATGGCATGACTTGACTTACTGCTTAAAAATGTACCACATTCTTCCTTGTCAACATGTATGTCTCTCCTTTTTAGAAAGAGATTTTTATTAACATGTGTCTATCTATCTATGTATGTATGCACACATACATATGAGTGCTCAGGGAGACTAAAGCTATCAGAGTCCCTTGAACTGGAGTTATAGGCAGGCATGAACTGAATGCTTCTCTTTTGCAGGCAGCAAGCACTCTTAACCACTTAGCCATCTCTCTGGCCTCTCACCCGTATTTTAAAGTGCTTAGTATGCCACACCGTAGACCCACCCAACTCATTTACCCATTCTTCGGTACGTAGATGTTGAGGTCTACTCCACATTTTCTGTCTTTCACTAACACTACAGTGGACAGCTGTGTAAATGTGTTTCTGTACACAGTATTTCCATACGATAGATGGTTTGCATTGGCAAAGGGCAGTCGGAGGTTGTGTGCAGCTTTAGTGTTTGTGAGCACCGTAAATTGTTTTCTGAGCATGTATATCAGGCCATATTCCAGCCAGGTAGATACACACAAGTTTTTACTTTTTATATACACTTACACTTAGGAGAAAGACATATTTTTGCCGTAATAAGTAAAACCCATGTTGTTATGTGCTGATTTACATTCTGACCATTGGTGAGTTTGAATATGTTTGCATTAGCATTAGAACACATTCCTCTTTTTGAGAGCTGCTTCTGCATATCCTCCATCTATTTGAAATATTTCACTGCTTCTCCTTTCCATATAAGTTTCTACAATCTGCATTAGGCCTTTACTTCTATGCATAGAAATAATGATTTTTATCATGCTTGTTGATTTTTTTCTTTTACAGCTTCTGGTATTTTTTAAATCCTATTTCTATCTAATATTGTAAGGATAACCAACAACATGAGGTAGTCTTTTACTATTTTTAGGACTTTTACAGCTTTAAAATGTTTACATTATTAATCTCTCTGGAATTTCCTCTGAAATATGGAGATACTTGTGTGAAACTCATGCAGAGGATTTTTTTACCCACATATCCATTTACTATGGGTATATAGCATGTAGACATCTTCACATCACTAAGAGACTAGTCCTTCCAGTCTTCAGATAAGGAGTCAGCAGGCATTACTACAGAGCACACCCAGTCTTTGTTTGTTTGCTTGCTTACTTGCTTGCTTTTCTTGAAATACATGTTTCTAGAATACAACTCTACCCACTTATTTACACCGTCCATAGGTGAGTCTATAATGCACCAGGCAGAAGAATTGAGTACTTATGATATCGACCTTGGGAAGAACGATGCTTGCTCTTTACCCTTTCACAGAGAAGGTGCATTGGCTCCTGCATGTAGTCTCAGGGTCCTTAGTTTCCATATAGGGGAGAAAAACCATGTACGGCAATGGGTTCTCAACCTGTGGGTCACAACCCCTTATTTACATTACAATTCATAACAGTAGCAAAATTACAGTTATGAAATAAATAATTTTTGGTTGGGGTCACCACAACAGGAGGAGCTGTATTAAAGGTGCACAGCATTGGGAAGGTTGAGAAACACAGATGTGGGCCACTCTTCCTGGATGCAAACCGGAGGTATAGTGAGGCATTTCCACATTCCTGCTAATGATTAGCTCAGCCCATGGCCTCACCCCATGACCTGAAAAGTTGAGAAATATAAGTTATTGTGTGCACAGGAGGAGTGATTGGCCACTTGGCCACAGTACTATCTACAATTATGAACTTATTTTTACTGTTCCCTGAGTTGCTAGAGTCTGCGCTGGGTAGTTTTGTGTCACCTTGATGCAAACTAAGGTCATCTGAGTGAGACAAGGGAACCTTAATTGAGAAAATGCCTCCCTAAGATAGGTAAGCCTGTCGGGAGGGCCCAGATCATTGTGAGTGGTGCCATCTTAGGGCTGGTGGTCCTGAGTTTCATAAGAAAGCAGGATGAGCAAGCCAGTAAGCAGCACCTCTCCGCGGCCTCTGCATCAGCTCCTGCCTCCAGGTTCCTACCCTGCTTTGGTTCCTGTTGTAACTTTTCTTCAGTGATGAACAATGATGCGGACATGTAAGCTGAATAAACCCTTTCCTTCCCAACTTGTTTTGATGCTTTGTAATAGCAGTAGAAACCCTAACTAAGACAGGGCCAGAGCTTGGGTCTGACAGCCTTAACAAGGCAAGCTCAGCAGTCCATCCTCAATATGCCAATAAAGAGACAACAGTGGCCTGGCCTGGTAGGAGAGGCCTGTAATACCAACACTTAGGAAGTAGAGGCCGGATCATGAATTCAAGGTCCTTCATGACAACGTACAAGTTCTAGGCCACTCTAGGCTATGAGGGAGTGGAGAGGGAGAAAGAGAAAAAGGGATGGAGAGAGAGAGTGTGTGTATATGAATTAATCAGAGGAAGGATTTAATGTGCCACATTGAGAAGAGAAACAAATGAAGTCTATTCCAATATCACCCTCCCCAAATCCCAACAAGGGTTGGAATTTTGGATTTGGTTGAGAGTAAGAGGGCTGGAGGTCTTTATAACTAAGTAGTCCTGGTCGGGTATGGCTCTGCCCATCACTGACCCATCCTTGTCTCCATTCCATTATCTCCAGCAAAGTGGACGGAATGAGTTGTCAGAACTTCGAGCAGTCTTTCTTAAAAGACAAGTACCCCTTCTTGTTTCGCACATAAGCCTCAGACTTTTCTGTCCTCAGCACGAGACTCCAAGGGAAATTCTAATTCCTTAGGGATGATTGTTTCTATAGTCTGATCCCTGGTGGGAAGAACACTGTGCTTCCCTTTAGAATATCTTCACTATGGCCAGGATGGCTACACTACCTCCCTCCTTGTCACCAAAGAGACCCAGATTGTACTGAAGAAACAAAGGGCCCAGACCCGGTGGCTCAGAACAAGTTCTATTCCTTACTTGTACTATGTGTGCACTAAAGACCACAGACATGGAGCTGCTCAGTATCATCACCAGCTCCTGTCTGATGGAGCTGCCACCTCTCTACACCTCACTGTTCTCGGTACTGAAAGAAGGCTAACATGGAGATCTGTGCGCTCGCTCCACAGTTCTGCCTCCACTCACTCTCATCCACACCATTGCCTGTGGCAAGTTGCAGGGCCACGATCCAATCAAACGAAGGGATGAAATCCCATCAGTTGAAGAGCTGGAAAATCTGCAAACAGGTAAGGTTTGTCTGTCGCCTCCCTGAGGGAGATAACCTGGATTCTACCCAGTCAGTGACTGTACCCAGTCAAAGTCCGGGATCTCTCAGTGGTAGCCAGTCCTATCTGGCCAAATGCTACCTGGTGCCCTGGAGCCTAGCAACTACTTCACTCCCTCTCTATGCCACTCACTCCTGAAGATACTGACATTCGAAGGGACACTGTGCAATTGATGAAAGACTTAGGCCGGCTTTCCTGAAGGTGTTCCTTGCTCTGAATGACCCACACCTATAGATTCGGGAATCCAGCACAATGGGGATTGGAAAGCTAGGAATGTGACATTTTACAGAAATCAATACTGTTCAGTCAGCTTTACTGACCCCCATGCTTACAATGAAGCACTCTGGGTAGAGCGTGGAGGAGACAGCATGGAAGAGAGCAGGAGCTGCTGATTTAAAATACCACTTTAAAATTTTAAACATTAGGAAATACAAAGCAAGGTACTTTGCCCTTCTATATTTAGACATTTGCTGCTGCACTGTTTGTTTGCTTCAGAGGGATCTCAGGGACCTCTAGTTTTTAAATTTAGTTAATAAAACAGTAAAATGAGACTCAGGAAGTATAATCTTGCAAAATAATTCCAAGGAGAGTCATATTGGCATAACCTCCTGGTTATCATTTCAAACTTTTTTCAAACAATTCTTCAACATCTCCTTCAAAACACAAATTGGTCTTTGTGGTTTGGTTTTTTTTTGTTTTGTTTTGTTTTGTTTTTGTTTTTTCATATTCCATTTCTTTGGATTTTTTTTTTAACCTCTCCAGGTAATATTAGTATGGATCTATTTTACATGATTTATAAAATTGTTTACTCTAGACTCATCAAAACACTCTCATTAGTTATTTGATGTACAGGAAGCTTCTCATGATGTTTCAGCAAGCGCTTTAAACCTTAACGTTTTACTTTTTTCAGACCAAATCAGTTTGAGCAACCAAAGGTTTAAGTTTGATTTGAAACTACCTATAAAACGTTCAGCAGTCTGATTTCCTTTGCTGGGCCGTGTCTAACTCCTGAAAGATACTATTGTTTCCTTTGGGTTATCTAGCTGTTGCCCTTCCCTGGGCTGGGCCTCCACCCCCTGGAGATGAGCTGGAGTCAGATTTATCTTTCTGTAACTGGTGCTCTGTTTTTCCATCAGTCCCACGTTTTGACTTCTCTGCTCTTGGCCCACAAAGCAGTTATTATTATAGGTATGACTTACTGGAAAGCCACCCTCAAATATGAAGAGGCCAGGTCTGGCTTCTGAAAACCCTTTCATTCCTCTGGTCTTGAAAGCATTTTTCTGTCAGACTTCAGTAAGCAAGTTGGATTTGGAGTCCCGGGAAGGTTATGAAGTGGTAGAAGAAAGGAATGAAGCCGGAGTTCAATGTTATTTCCAAAGCCCATCCTGAGGGAAGTGATAATTTATTACTTGTTTTCGAATTCTAGTCATGGGGGAAACCTTCGCTCAAAACTTAAAACGACTTACTTTGCAAGAAGCCCTGAAGTGTGCACCACACTCCAAGTTGAATCATTCCAAGTTACTAATTAATTCTTCCAAATTCAATAAGCAATAGGGTGGCATTTGTCCTTGACGTTTACAGAAGCCAGCTTTTCAGCTTTTCTGGCTGCAGCAAAGGTGGGGCCAGACTGGGTTCAAATTCTTCCTCTAGTTACTAGTTGAAAAACGTAGACAAGTTATTTAACTTTTTTGTCTCCTTTCTTTATTTGCAAATAGGAGGACAAAACATACCCACCTGCTGAGATTACCTGAAGGGTCGGATCAGATACTAAAAGCACGCTCATTCACCAATCCAGCCAATGGGGTAGGAGAAAAACTCCCAGTTAGGTAACAAAATGAATTCTTTCCTTTCAGCTCTTTCTTTTAACCGGAGTGACCTTTGTCAACTGGGCTATGATGTATTGTAGATCGGAATGTTACCTGAAAGTGTAATTCGTTTCAAATAACGACTCTCTTAAATGGAATACAATTCTGCTGTTCTGAGCTTGAGAGGAGAAACCGACTGGTTTGATATCTGTAGAGGGCTGAGAGCCACGAAGCCCCCCCACCCACCCACCCACCCAAGGCACAGTTACTGCCCAGAGAAGGGCGGCTAGGAAGTTACCCTTCAAAAATAAATCTGAGAGCAGCCTGCATTTCCCTCTGCTGCCTCTGGAAGAGGTGTGCGATCTAAAGTGCGTCCATCATGAATAATGCTTGCTTTTCCTCTCGCAACTACTGCACTCCCAGGCAGAAAACATCACCAGCCGCTGCCACGAGTAGCTCGGGGCAGCTCGGTGGGTGATCACGCACGATTAGAACCCCGCGTGAGACCCAGAGCGAAGGCGAGGGGCCAGAACACTTAAGCTCAGTCAGATTTCAAAGCTCGGGCTAAGCCCCCAGCGCTCATCCTCGGGGCCTGATTTTCCGCGGCATTTCCGAATAAGCTATCTTTGTTTACATTTGAGCTTGGCTCACTCCCAGAAAGCATTACTACCTTCTGTCCGGAGAAGCATCTCGCCTTTGCAGACCGTGCTGGGACAGCAAAGTTCGTTTTCCTGGGTAGGGAAGAACGATTCTCTTGCTCCTCGTGCGGGTAGTGCCCTGTGTTTTGGAGAGTGGTGGGCAGTTGAGGGTAGGTGGAGGTTTGGAGGGGAAGGAAGGGGAGAAGGTTGGTGCGGGGCAAAGCCAGCGAAGTGCTGAAGCTGTATGGGGGATTCTTCTAGAAAGTAGGGTGGGAAAGGAGCTAGGGAGGGCGTATGGAGGGACAGGATCCGTGTCAGAACGTGCGTGTGAGCGGATACAAAACCCAGGGAGGCGTGATCGGCGGCGTGTGTGCAAGCCGGAGCGAGGGGCGCCGGCGGGGTGTGTGCTCCTGGTGAGTGACACGGAGGGGCGGGCGGCCGCCGGGAGGGGGCGGCTGCGCGGGCGGGAGTGTCCCTGCGTGGGGCTGGCGGCGCGGAGTTGAGGCAGTGAAGGAATCCAGCCTGCCCAGCGGCCCAGCGGCCCTGCCGCCGCTCTCCCTCCGCTCGCCCTCCACGCCGCAGGGGCCGCCAGCGCCGCGCCCCGGCCCGGGACGGAGCGGCCGCGCTCGCACCGAGGTAAGCCGGGGTCCCCGGCACGGGGGTCTCACCAGGGCCAGCGTGGCTAGGGTGGGGGCGATAGACCGGCCGGGCGCCCGGAGGCCGTCTCCCGGGGCGCTGGGTGTGGCCCGCGCTTGGCCGACCGGACGCGGAGGTCGCGGTCCTTGGCTTCCCCCCGGCGGGTGGTGGGGAGAGCGGCGGAGCGGATCGCAGACCCGGCCTGCCCTGCTCTTCGCGGGCGCCCCCCTGCGCTCCCGCTCCGCGCCGCCGAGCTGCCGGCCCGGAGCGGGGCCGCAGGTCCCGAGCACCCCGCACCCCTCGGCGCCCGCGGGATCGGGTCCCAGTGTTCGCGTGCGCGCGTCGAGGGCGCGCAGGGCAGGCGGGAGCGGGCGCCCGGGCCGCGGGACCGAGCGGTGTCATCGCAGGGTCTGGGCGGAAAAGCTGCCCCCCCCCACCAGTCCCCCGGAGCCCGCGGACGCCGCGGACTGCAGCCCGGAGCGAGGGTCGTCTCCGAGCCGTGGAGACAACTTGAGTTTTGCGTGTCTGGGGAGCTAGCAGAGCTTCTGGCACTCTGCTGGGAGTTCCGCGGGTACTGCGGACACCCGGGGGAAGGATCCAGCCTTCACCTGGACCGGGATGCGACGGAAACCTCCCATCGTTTCCTTCCTTCTTGCGAGTGGAGCCTTCCAGTGCGCAGTGGGGATGGCGTTTGTGAACTTGATGGGATTTCGGCTCTCAGCAGTTCCGCTTTTAAGCAGGTGCCAAGGTTGTGAAGACCCGAGACTCTCATTAAAGATTCTTTGTGGACAGCATTTTGCTTTGAGTGCAGCACAATCTCTGTAGTGTGAGACTAGCGAAAACCCTTGAACTTCAACCACAGCGCCGTCCTTTCCTTTCATAAAACATATGTAATATTTCACTTGCTTATTTAAAATACTAAGGTAACTGCCCCCTTTGCAGCCCCGAAGATTTTAAAGGGGGGTGGGGGGACACGGAAATTTTAGAATCTGTGCAGAGAAAGATAAGGTCGTGTGGTCTCTATGCCGTCATTCAGTTTTGTTTTAGAGGAGCATTCATTGCTACTCAGACTGTTTTGCAGAGAGTAAGCAGATGTGCAATATGGCAGAGAAAAGAAAGGACAGGAAGTCAGAAATAGAAAAAGACTATTCAAGTAGTAAAACCAATTATTTTTGAAAGAACTCTTTAAAAAGTTGCCTTCTGGATAAAATATTTTATGAGCCTTATGAAATTGTGTTACTTAACCAGAAAGCAGTGTTCTGTGGAGATGGGAGGCAGTCTTATCAAGGAACTGTAATGCTTAAAAAAAAAAAAAATTCTGTATTTATATCTGGTGTTTGTTGGTTTTTTAACCAGGAAAAAAAAAAAACCAACTTTGGGAATGATTTTCTATTTGGACAAGGCAAATACTACTTTAGTCTCTAATTAGAGTTATGAAATAAACTCAAGCTGGGTTAAAAACCTTGTTCTGTGGAGCAACAGAACAGAAAACATGTCAGACTCCGTATGGCTTTAAACACCACACACACACACACACACACACACACACACACACGCACACGCACACGCACGCACACACACACGCACACGCCTAGCTCTAAGAGAGAATTTGCATAAAAATACAATGAACTTGAATGCAGGGACTATTTAAGAGAGGAGGGGCAAAAAACACTGAACATCTGGGAAAGGGGTGTGTTAATTGGCAATTTTTGTGCCTTAATTTCTGAAATATCAAATGATTGCCTAGGAATCTAATTTAGGTAATGTGCTAATTTAGTCGGGCAAAGTGGCCAGGACTTCTTTTGTGTCCGTTTTGTTGTGGGAAGCCCCCCACCAAAGTCTTCAATGGCTAGTTTCTCTGCTCACACTAATTTCAAGTGGCCATTGTGGAAAGAGGTGATCACTGGAAGAAATACTCAAGGCACAGCAGGGCAGCCAGTGAAGCGCTGCCGGGTGGGTCACCTCTGCGTGGTGATGGCACCTAAACCTCAGAAATGCCTCAGTTTTAGTCCTCAAAAAAAATTAGCTTCTTAGTCTACAGTCAGAAGCTAACACTATTGTTAACAGTGGGTGTTCCTTGATAATTGGGGTTTTTTTGGAAGGGCGAAGGTGGTCTCCCCTTGAGGGCCTTTACAGAACTGCAGTCAACATCTTAGGAGAGAAGTCAGGGTACGAAGTGTCAGTTCTGGTTTTGATAAAATGGGAAAAGTAGAAGTTGCTTATGGCAAATTTTAGGCTCCTGCCACCGCTCTCACTACATGACAAGAGAATACGTTTTGTATGTAGCTGATAAGCACTGCTTAGTCAGTGTTCCGTGGTCTCCCTTCCCTGGTGACCATCTCTGGTACTTTCAGTGTCACTTAACTATGATAATCTAATCTATATGTATAAGTGGAGCAGTAACTTCTATAAGCAAGACACAGGATGTAAGGGCATATACCATGTACACAGATTGATAAATGGTTGTGTGCTTTCGATCTCTGAATGGTTGAACATAATTCACCTAATCAGTTACTTCTACCACTGCTCCACCGTCAAGTGAAATTGCACAATTAAAATGGAATTTGCATTATACAAATACTTAAAGGAAACAGTAAACATTATAGGAGAAAGACAAACCTTTTATTCCCTTTCCTCGTTTGAAGACAACTCTTATGGAGGTGTTATTTCCTTAACACATCAAAATGGCTAATTTAGAGCCGTGAAGCTTGTTATATAAATAGGCCATATGTTGAATTCCTACCAAGATTTATCCATTCAGTGTATTATAATGGCTAGGATTCCCCTAAGTACCTTAGCAGAGAAAAAAAAATGATCTGTGAAGGTGTGCATCCACAATATGTAGCATTCCATTATGCCTATTTGATAGCTTCGACTCTTATTTTCTTATAAAAATTTCTTAAACATTATCTACCCTTTGATCATAACAGATCCTTAGCTGTAATATCGATAACTCCCCCTTCCTGCTTATCTGCTTGCATAACAGACTTTTCATGGTGGCTGTATAGTCTCGGGCCAAAGGCTACAGGCATGATAACAACATTTCTTCACAGCTTCTACTAAACTTGTGCCTTCGATGATAGTCTTTCGGTTTCTTAATACTTTATGGGTTCTCTGGATCACCTGATCCAGGAATCCCTTCTGTTTTTCCAATAGGAGACTGTACCAGATCTTGTTAACCTTTTCCTGTGACAGTTTCTTACAGTAGACTGCCCTATATTTCCTTTTTGTCCCTCATTCCTCCTTAGATCCTGTGCCCTCAGCCTTGGCTGTCTGCTGCCAGTTTTTACAGCCCTCCACATCTTCCTCTCTTTACCATTGAGTTCCCCAGCCCATGTTTTCCCACCACAATGACCTCCTACAAACATGCATCTCTTGAGAATGCTTCTCCAAGATATTCTACAGGAAATCTGTCTGCGGTGAACTTGGACTTAATTGAGTCAAAGCCACTGCTATTCTCGATGCAAGATGCTCCTGACATGAAGATGGTCCAACTTAAGTTTTTTCTCAGCTATAGATGGTGAAAATGTGACGTGTATTCAGCAGAAACCATACTCTGGTTTTCCACTCCTTCCTTAGGGTAATAAGAAGCAATGTGATACTCTCTTGGGATGCCGAGTAGTAGCCTTGGGCTACAGCTTCTAGTGAGCCCTAACATCAGGAGGGGAAACAGCAGTCTAACCTGTGGCCAGTAGGCCCCATGTGGTACAAGATAGCTTTGAATGGAGGCCAACACAAAATTGTAACTAACTTGAACTATGTCTTTGTTAGCATTGTTGCACAATTCTCCAGCATGAATATTGTAGGTGACAAGATCCTCTTGCAATGTTGAAAGTCTTCTGTGTTGCCAGTGGCTTTAGATGTAAGTACACAATACATTGTGTAAATTAAACACTTGTTTATGAACTAGTCCCGGGGTCAGATGGTTTTATCCAGCAATAAGCTAATATAAGCGTTCTGCGTATGTTTAAAGTAAGCTAGACGGAGCACTGATGTCTAGCAGGTTAAGGGATATTTTTCTAATGCACTGTGAGTTTATAAGGGACACCTACAGTTCAAAGACTTTATCTTCCTGCCCTTGGTTGGCCTAAGGCCCAACCTCCCAGTCTGTTTTTCATGTATTTTATACTCTTGCCCCAATTGTTTTATTTCCTACTTCTTTCAAACACGAGCTTCTGTTCCTTTGCTTGTCTCCTTCTTCCCTCTGCTCCCTGCCCTTCTGCCCTCTGCCCTCTGCCCTCTGCCCTCTGCCCTGTTCATTTTCCTTTCTTCTCCTTTGTTCGTGCCTATTTCCCTCTGACCCATCCAGTCTTCGAAGTCAAATCCTGGTCATGTTGCCTTCACTGGTTTCTTCTTCTGTCCTTCTGTCTGCATCCTTTCTAAGTTTGGGCCCTTACTTAGAATTCTCCTGCACTGCTGCTTCTTGCTTTCACAGGTAGGCTTCAGGCTTCTTGAGGGCACCGACATACCGTGTACCTGAAACAGCTATAAGCCACTGGTGTTTACCAAATGTAGATGGGATAAGCTAGAAATGATTTGTCCTTAAATCTCGGGCTTTCATACCATCTCTTCCTTGCTCACCGTTGCATGTCACTACAGCCTGACTTTTAGTCACGACCTCAGTGAATGTTCATTAACATAAAACTCAATGTTGACATTGGGTGTAAGGGACAGGCATTTGAAGGTGGCATCTGCCAAGGACTTTTCCTCAGCTTTCTTGGGTGGTTCTAATCAGTCCCTCCATTCATCAGCTGTGAGGTTCTGAGGACTTGGCATCTCCAGGCTTGAGAAGATGATGGAGTCTGGCAGTTGTGACGTGGAATTGAGGAGGCTGCAGTTATTTT
Organism: Mastomys coucha; assembly: GCF_008632895.1. Classification (NCBI taxonomy): domain Eukaryota; kingdom Metazoa; phylum Chordata; class Mammalia; order Rodentia; family Muridae; genus Mastomys; species Mastomys coucha. The sequence goes on from NW_022196896.1 coordinate 84,071,032, forward strand.
AAGGTGAGATGAGAGGTCCCAAGAGTGAGCAAAAATGAAAAGCATCAGGCTCAGTATTTTATATGTAAAATAATCAGGCTAAAGCCATCAGTTACATAAAGATCCTGTTAATTGACCTTAAAACTCCAGACTATTATAAGGCATAGCTGCCCAGCCTTTTCATTTAAAAGCATCCCTTTAAACGGGAGAAAAATAATCTGGAATCCATCTGAGAGTGAAAGGTGAGGCAAAGAAGAGCTTGCCATATCCATTAAAGCAATGGTTCTCAATCTGCCTAATGCTGGGACCCTTCACTACAGTTCTCCATGTTGTGATGATTCCAACCATAAAATTATTTTTGTTGCTATTTCATAACTGAACTTTTGCTACTGTTAGGAACCATAATGTAATTATCTGTGTTTTCCAATGGTCTCAGGCAACCCTTATGAATGGGTCATTTGACCCTCCCTGATAACAGAAGCTAAAGCATATAGAGATGCCTCCTATAACCATGTGTGATGCCAAGTTCTGAACTGATCATGAAATAAAGCACAAAATAAATCCTATACACTGTATAACCCAGTATGTCTCTGGTTTGTGCCTAACCCACTCAGAAGAGCCTCCTGCAGGATGAATGTCACAAAAGCTGAAACTTGCCCAGTAATGAGTAAGAAATGAGGTCGCTCAGATTGTGGTCCCAAGCAGCCAAGGTGGGAAACTACCCAGAGCCTCTGAATGCATTAGCACACTGTCAGTATAGAGCCCTGGACTGATTCCGTACCGCTACCCTCATGGACTCTAAACGTAGGTGCAGTGGATACCAACCTCAGACTTGAGGTTTCATGGAAAGTTGTACATTATGGATTGATCCATTTTATGAGGTAGGAAACACCTGTCACTCAATATGTGTACAGCAGACTTTATAGAGCAATGCCTTATGTAGTTACACATACTATGTCCCTTTGTCCTCAAATAGTGCTGGGAGTTTATAGGAGCCCCATTTTACCAAAAACCAAACCAGAAATCTAGAAAAGCTGATAGTAATTTATAAAGGATGCGTTAAACCCAGGCAGTGTGAATGTAGGAACCAAATATGCTCTGTGCTGAAGAAAGGATACAAAAACTATACATCGCCATTCCAAAGGTCAATTGTTTAATTCTCTGCAATGAACTAAATGTACTAACTGTGGCAAGGTACTGGCTCATTGTTAGTGCCAACTGGTTCCCAGAGATCCCAACTAAATATAGTTACCACAGTTTTATCACTTACAAATCCACTCACTTCAACTTGACAACGAACTTGCAAGCTGGAGTTTATATGTTCTTTTGAGACAGGAACACTAGAGCTCAAGGAAGTTCCAGAACTTGACTGACTGAAAAGTTGCTAAGTGTTGGATACTCTTGCTTGGTGTCTGACCCCAGGGCTTCTACTTTTCCGCATAGCACCCTGGGAGTGGTGCACAATGTCACCGAGAACATCTGTCAAGTTTTACAGACACTGACCACTGAAAGACTGCTAGCTAGCGAACTCCCTATGAAGATGGTTCTGCAGATGAGGGACAGGTTCTTGGTGGTCAGGTGAACGCCACAGGTGTGTGAAAGACCTGCAGTGTATTAAACCCACAGCCTTACTGTTCCAGAAACAACAACGGCAACAGCAGCAACAACAAACTAGTGACTTCTTTGTGTCTTCAATCTAAGTTATGAGTGATACACAGGAAAAGGAAGAAGAAAGTTGCCTTCATGCATAATTATGCTAGCTCATCTCTCATCTCTCCTCTTCTCCAGCCTTAGCATCCTTTGGAGTTTTGCCTCTGCTTACTTACTCTTTGCATTTATCCTGTGGCAGCTGGTGCAGTTTGCTTCTGCCTGCCACCTGTGTACCAGTGATTCTTAAATCTTTGTGCCCAGCCCAGAGCCTTTTCTGACATTGTCTCAGGTACTATCAACTAAGCGAATCCACGATTAGATCTGACTGCAAGCCAACATAGGCCTCTGTGCTCTCTGTCTTGCTTAGTGAAGCCACTTCAGCAAGCAAGAGACACCCTAGAAGCCTGTCTTTCTTGTCTGCGTTTTCTTGACCACTGAGCCCTGACGGAAGCTAGGTGGCCATCTTTTCAAGCTCCCCAGATTCAGCCTTCTCCTTTCTCCACAGTGACTCCCATTGCTGTGTTGGGTCAGGTCGTCAGTCTTTCTCCTGAGGTTTTATTCTAGTCTCTCTGCCTTCTGTCTGGCTTGCCTCCAATCTGTTCCTCACAGTACTGCTTTTCTAAAGGCCAATCTAATCATGACTCTTCACTTAAAACCCTTCGGCACAGTGACTATAGCTGAGGAGAAGGTGTAAGCTCCCTAGCAGGGCACAAAGGCTCCTTTATGATTCAGGCCCTTCCTTTCAAGTGCGTATCCATCACTTCTAATGATCCTGGGCCTGCTGTCTGCTTCCATCTACAGCATCCTTCCTAAAGGAAACGTTATCATAAGAAAGAAAAGATGGGAGGGATGGGGACAGAAGAGAGAATACAGAACTGTGGCTTCAGTATCATAATACCCCAACTGCCTGTGCCTAGCAAACACTTGAAACATGTTTGGTTCAAAGTCTGATGTGCTGGGGAATGTCAAAGTCTTTCAGAGACAAAGGTAGTTTTAAAAATATCTTATTATTATAAGCTTATGTGCATACCCATGTAAATGTGGAGTCTAGAAGTTAACCTTTACTCCACCTTAGTTTTTGAGACAGGATCTCTCACTAAACCCACAGCTTGCTGATTGAACTGTGTCCGGTGGCTGATCCTTCTGTCTCTGCCTCCCTGGTTCTGGGATTGCATTTCTACTTACATTTCCATGCCTGACTTTTTCACATGAGTACTGGAGATTGATTTCAGTCCCTCAGGCTTGTGCAGCAATCACGTTAGTGAATTAGCCCCTCGTTTTGATTACATATTGAGATATAAATATTTTGTATCATCAATTAAATAAAATAGATTATTAAAACTAACTTCTCATTGCTTTAGCCTAGCTACTAGAAAATTTGAGATTGCCATGCAGGGTGCATTGTGATTTTTATTAGACAACATCACTACAAAGTATCTCTGCTTTCCTAGGAAATGTGACTGGGATAAGCTCAACCCATGAGCCTTTAGAATGTTTGAGTCAGCTCCATGGTTCAGGGAAGCAACGGTTGTTCAGTTTCTCAAATCCAGAGATATAAAGTGCTTTAGGTAAGATTTGGAATCAGAGAGACAGATTCTGAACACCTTAGCCCAGAGTCGTCCCTACAGCATGCACAACGTGGAAAGCACAGATGCATCTCTCTCCTAGGCCTCCCCAGTTACTTTGGGAGAGGAGCAGGAGTCCTGTGGTGTGAGAAAAGAGGGCTTGAGGTAGGCAGGAAGAGAAAGTGAAAGCACTTCCCTGGAGGCCCCCTACTTGTGAGGAGTCAGGAGAGATGCTGAGGAGCAAGGTCTGTGAGATCGCAGTCCTCCCAGATGGGTTAAAACCCAGTCTTCCACTCGTTAGCTCTTTAAGATCCTGAGCCAGTTCATGAATCAAGGAGTCAATAGTGTGTGCATATCATACAGTCACTGTGCACCAAGCAAAACTGTGCCAAAAGCTGGTAAGTGCTCTACAGAACCCGTGCCAGATACTGAAGGGAGCCTCTGTGCATCCCTTAATCCCACGAGCTTTGGGAGAAGGGTTTGTGAGCTATCAGAGAGACCCAGCAGCCAGTGTGCTGTGTCCTAAGAGATGTACGGAGCTTTGTGTATTCAGAGTGGGAAATTGATGGCACTCCTTGTCAGGTTGGAATAAGAAAAAATAACTCTCCAGGAGAACATGGTGGAAGAAACCAAGCTTTTGAGAGAAATTTTTTTCAGAGGGCCAGATTCCTAGGAAAGTCATGGATAGGCAATGAGGAGGATCTGCATGCTGTTCCATGGAGCCCTACAGTTCTGAAAAGAACCTCCTGCCCTGGATTTCTCTGTGAACAGTTGTTTTGATTTGCTTTACCTGGTGAGCATTTGTATAAGATGCCATCAAGAGGAAATGTTCCTACCCTAAAAAATAAAAACTTGAAAGTCACATATCTACTTCCGAGGGCCAAGTAGAGCCTGCTGGTATGGCTATTCCGTGTTTACAGCCTCTGGGACCTTTGCGGAGGGAATGCCACTCCCTGGCTTCTGTACCTTGGGGACTCACCATGCAGTGGATTGTGCATTTTGCTCAGGAAATCATAGCTCAGCCTTGTTGTTCTTGATCGGTCAAGTTTTCCATCTGTGTACCAACCTGTACCTCCTCTCAGCCGGACAGCCATCCTAACTGAAGGGTGTATCTCTTCACACCTTGAGATAGCAGGGCTGTCTGTGAGCCACAGACCCTAGAGCTGAGTCTGTTACTTTTCATTGGCCATTTTGATATTGCTATCCACCAGCAACGCTCAAAACATTTAGTAGATTATTTGTAGAATGGGATCTCTTCCTTGCAGGCTGGATGCCTTCGTTCATTTCTTCCTGGTTGTAGTTATAACAAAAAATACCTAAGGAGGCACACTGAGGCTTAGTCAGCTCACAGCTCCGGAGGCTGAAAGTTCAAACAACACAGCTCCAGCTTTGGCAGAGGTCCAAGAAAGGATGGCTGACCTGCATGTGGGTATGAGGAAGGGAATAAATAAATCTCAAAACAGGGAGCCAGAAGGCAAAAAGCTCTATAACCCCTCTCAAGGCTATATTCCCAGTGACCTAAGGACCCCAGGAGGCCTCACTTCTCATCATGGCCATGCTCTAGATCAGAATCCCAACATGTGAACCGTTGGGAGATAAAACCGTGATGACACTATGCACCCTAGTTTCAGATGCCTGACAGGAGATGACTTTGTAGGTGACCCCTCTGCTGGGTTCTAGGTCCCATTTGCACAGTATGTGCAACTGGAAGGTAGCTATAGTGTGTGTTTACACAAATGATACAGCTGTGTGTGTGCCTCCAGGTGGGAGGCAGGCTGGGGAAGAAGAGTGGTTGCCTTCATTGTGTGCTTTCAGAATATACACTCCTAAAAGGGCAGCTCAGCTAACATTAGTCCCCTTTCGTTAATGCATGGAAAATCCACATTACAAAACTCTATCCATTTCTCAAAAGCCAGTGTATTTTAAAGGCAAAAGAAGGCCCAGTTGGACATTTGGAAGTCTTGGTTTGATGCCTGGCGGTATGGGCTGGATCAAGACATTTGGCCTTCCTGAACTTTGATTCTGACATGCACTAAACAAAATTAGCAGTATCCACCATTATGTGTTGATTTCATTATGACTAAACAAGACAATATAAAGTCCCAGGGCCTCAAACCTGCATGCTATGAAAGTGGTGACTTAAGCTTGCTACATATGCTCCTTAACTTGAACAGTTTTATAGCCCTTCCCAGAGGCTGATAAAAGAGACCAAGGAGCCCAAATTCTGCCCATTCATTGATGAAAAAAAAGGGGGGTGGTGGGGGCAGAAGGAAGCTGCCATCACTTCTTAGTTAAGTACAATCCTGGATAACAGTTTGCATCTGTGAAAATTCTCATCTGGAATTGTGGGGAGGCCTATTTACATCCTCTGCCAGGAGAGCCTGACAGTAAGCAAAGCAGGCTTTTGAATCCTGGAATAGTCAGGTGCACTGCCGTCAAAATAAACTGGAGGTTTTTCTTTGCTGATAAATTACAAACAAAGGAAGTCACTAAAATACCCTGAAAAGGTAGCCTCATGCAAAAATTAGAGAGCAGGGAGAGTTCTTTATACTCATTCGGTTGGAACCATTCTTTGCCTAGCTGTGGGTGTTGAGGAAGTTCTTTTGTTGGGAGCTTTGTTGCTTACAGGGAGAGAAAAGCTTTAGAACATCAAAGAAGAGCGATTCTGATTAGAGGCCGTGCTGCTGCAGTGCAGGCTGACTTTTGCATGGCGCACTCATGGCTAGAACCTGACCAAGGAACCCTCCTGACTGACGTTCTGGACACAAGAGTGAAGGTCCAGATGCCATGTGTAAGAGACAGCTGTGCGTATGGGCAGCTCGACTCATTAAAAGGGAAGCTGGGAAGTGTTACACGGATCACTGTCTTGCTCCAGGTCTTTGTTCTTCTCTATCTTTGATGAGATCTGAGTGGTGGGCTGGATTCAATGCATGAGCCTGGCCTTCAAATGCCTGCTGCATTGATTGCCTCACTGCGACACCAGAACCTTGTTTAGATAGGGCCTCACTGTGTAGGTATGGCAGGCAGAAAACTTGCTATGTACACCAGGGTGGCCTAGAACTCATAGGGCCTGCCTCTAATTCCCTGAAGGATTAAAGTCATGCATTATCATGCCTGGCAAGGGTCTTTTTTAAAAAAAAAAAATATATAGTATTTAATGTTGGCCTGCGGCATGGAATAAATCAACTCATTTATCATTCTATAGTCCATGAGCAAGAACTGTTTCAGTTGTGATGGGTAATTCCAGCTCAGTTTTCCACGGCTCTACTAATTCATAATTTCCAAACTTTTGACAGGGTTTCACATTCTGGGTTGCATTCCAAGCAACCTGTTCTCCCATTGATTAAGGCAGGGCATGTTTAGGTAATACTTAGATAAGATGTACTGGAAGCACCCACACGAAAGTTTCTAAGAAGAAATTGGAAAGAGATTGTCCATACCATGGCCCAGAGCCCCACCACATGCAGGCATTTCTACAGTAGCCCATTTGAACCCATCTAGAAAGGAACTTTCCACACTAATGATGCCAGGTAACACTAATGACAGACAGCAGCTGGCAGCTTCTAGGCCTGAAGCTTGTTTGATGTCGGGCCTTGTATTACTGTGAGCGCATTGCTGTCCAATGTAAGTATAATGGAACAAAACTATTTCTTAAGACCTTTTCTTTGCAGTCCATTGAAATCTTCCTCCCACCATCAGCCGTGCAAAAGCCTTTTGCCATGCCATGGAATAGGTTGGTGTCTTCAGAGAGCTCTTGTATTCAATACAATACTCAGACTCTTCTCTTTTCAGGGTGACGTGGTCCAACCAAGGGGTCTCATGCTGCTAGCTCTCTTCTATCTTGCTGTCCATTTCTTCTAGATGTGAGCTCTCCACTTCAGCATCCTAGGCCCAAGATTCTGAGGGGCAGAGAACACAGAACTACTTAGCTCCCTTGACCATGGGTGATCTTCATTAGCCAGATTCCATGATGGCCTCCTTTGTAAGCCAAGGCCAGCACATCTCAAGTTTGTATATGAAGGCTAATCAACGTTCCAAGTCTCTTTCTTAAGACTCACTACAAAGCTGGGACCTTTCCCTGCCCAAGCAATCAGTTCTGTATCAGACGATTCATTCAGAGGGTTCCACATCTGTCCTTAGGGTTGTTGTTGTCAAGTTGTTTCTTCCTCATTATCAGGACAATTTTGATATCCAGTTTTTAATTGTTTGCTAGTGCTACTTTCATTAACTTATCAAGTGGGTGTTTGAGTCTGTGGTTCGGTTTGGGCAATGGGACCAGGGTTTCCCATACACTGAGCAAAGACTCTGTCACTAAGGCACCCCTGTCCCTTCCTCCACCCTGGCTCTAAACACCTGGAGTCTGTTTCTTTCTCCAAGAGACTTCAGCATGAGAATTTTGTTAGTTTTTTTAAAAATAAAAAAAAAAAATCTAGTGTGATAATCTTACATTTACTTTGTTGTCAAAAAGGGTACGGCAAGGAGATGTCTTAGCCCAGCCCATTAGTAGCGCTCACCATTGGTCTGTTTATTACACATTACAGAATCCCTTTTATGAGTGAAACAAGACTGATTTAGAATTCATTTTAGGTTACATTACTTTTTTTCTTTTCGGGAAAAAAAGAAGACTGAAAATTGTTTCTTAGCACATTATTCATCTCATTTCTATAGAAACATGTTCTTAAAACAAATCATTGAAGTGACAGGAAATCACTCCTTACATGTCTCTCGAGCGTGTTGTCATGTTCACACCTCCTAGCAGAGATAGTACCGGACTGAGACATGTCCAGACAGTAAGCTGGCACCTACAGACATGCTCCATGACAGTATCAGTGGCATGAGTATGATGGAGACTGTGTTGACAGCACAGCATCAACTACAGATATGTTTTCTCCAAGCAGAATAGCCTGTTTTATTTGCAAAGTCTTTTTTTGTTTCTTCCTTTTGCAATAGTAGTAGTAGTAGTAGTAGTAGTAGTAGTAGTAGTAATAATAATAATAATAATAATAATACTTGGGCCTTTAGATTAATGTCAAATACCTCTCCAATAACACACAGTGCTTTCATTACTGCTTTATAGCATTTATGCACAAAATGTTTTTTATATGTTTTTCCCTTCGCCTTGAACTAGATGAAAAAAAGAATACAATGTTAGCAGTCATGATAAACTGAAATCCATGTGGTTAAGGCAGGAATCTTGCCTTGTTGAAAGAGTAGTATTTATGTTAATGTTTTTGAAGCATTCTCACACATTTTCTCATGTGAAAAAAAGTTTGGGAAACATATATATTTGTTCACTTTAGGAGATACAGAAATGGACACAAACAGGTTAAAACACAGCTAACATTTTACCACCTGGAGATGGTCACTATTGAAGCTTGGTGTTTGCTTTCCTGATACACATTTTGGGGTGATTGTAAGAGTACATGGTGTGTGTGTGTGTGTGTGTGTGTGTGTGTGTGTTTCTCAACAAGCCTCATGAAAGACACAGAAGTTAGTGCTGAAGAACCAGTGTAGAACAGTAGTTAAAAGCGCTTTGGATCCTACAGAGTTCCCGGGTTGAGTCCCTGGCAATGCCCCCAACCCTGGAGTATTTCAGTTCTGACACCTTGGGACTCTAGTCCTAGCTATACTAATTATTATTATGTAGAGACTGCAATTCCCAAACTCTCTAAATCTCCTTGCCCACTTCCATGAAATGGGCTGGCCATAGCGCATATTTATTATTAGAATTAATAAGAGTGTGGCATTTGGTCTACAGCCTGTGCTGTATATGCGTGAGCTATAGTTATTAGATGAGTTCTATTTCTTGCTTTATTCACTTAAATTCTAGGGTCAAAAATTCCCTTGTCAGAAAATATTTGAAAACACTTAGAATGACTGCATAAATTTCAATATATGAATATACTTGAATAGTATCATTTCCCTATAGTTTGCTCATTTCTGATTCTTTGCTACCCTAAAGAACACCACAGTTAATATCCCATGCTTTTTTTGCGCATAGACAACAGATTCAAAGATGAATCTACTTCTAATGGCATTTTTATTGAAAGAGAAGAGACTTCAGAATTTTTTAATGTTTACCAGCGTGCCAGATTATATGCTGTGTGTTCTTCACAGAAGACTTGCCCTTTTTCACCCTTGCACAGCCTCTCTGAGGGAGCTCTGTCACCCCTAATTTTCAGAGGAAGAAGGTCTGAGAGCAGACAGGTTGCTCGCCTGGGGTCACAGGTAGGTAGTGGAGGAGGAAATACAGGCAGCTGTCTGGTTGGGAGGCTCAAGCCTTTTCCATTCTGCCATATACACTCATGCCTGTGTCTCTTGGAGGCCAGTGGAATGAATAGTCACTATTGTGCTTTCTACAAAATGTCACTGGGTGCCACGTTAGAGATAGGACACTTGGCTGGAACTCTTGGCTTGCTCAATGTAGTTCCTCTTGTGTGCGGATGTTCTTATATGTCTTGGAATGGAGCCTCATTAAAATGAGGCGTTAAGTCAAGGGAAAGCAGCATTGATATGATTACTTGATGAAAGCATCGCACGTGTAGAAGACATCTATTTAGTCAATACAACAAAAAGCTTCTTTGTTTTTTGTTGTACGGACTAGGTCAGAATCACTAATCTGCCCAGGAATCAGAGTGCTTCTCATAAATCAGCTAAGGAATTAAGCAGTAAGAACATTCAAAGTAAATTGATACTGTCAAAAGAAATTGCACGTCCCTCTTCTTGCCTGTTTGGTATTGATTAGCCTTAGCCATAAGATGATACCCGCCGAAGGAGAGTTCATAATACTCTAAGGATCAGTACAGGTTCCGGGGGAAACTTGAAGTATATTGGGGTATCCCCCGCCAAGGAACTATTTGTGAGCTGCCAAGTTGTCTTTAAAAAGTCAGCTTTGGGAACATTTATCTTGGCAGCTTTCAGATCTGACTCACAGCATGCAGTGTGGCAGCCAATCTTGTAGGAAAAGCATATAATTAATATGACGAAGAAGGCACAGGTATTGCCAGCCAATCCCTTGACATTGCTCCCTAACAAAGGGGCAATTGAAGTTGCTTTTCAGTAGGGTGATTGTGGTTTGTCATTCCGTAGATTCCAATTCCTAGTAAAAGTGATCAAGAAAGAAACACTGGTCATAATCTTGCATACATAAAGACATGCTTGGCTGTAGCATTTACAGCCAGTTCCTGACTAGTCAGGATGGCTAGCTTTGGCTTTTGAGTTCTCGAGGTGTGCTGTCTCTTGAGTTCACACACTTTTGTCTTGTGATTGTTCAGCTTTCCCCCAGTCACTCTCATGCTTCAGAGTCCCAGCAAGCACTAAGGTTTCGGATCCTGTCAGAACTTTGTTACCAACTTGGACTGTTGAAAATGTCTCCATCCGAACGGAGGTGTTGTAGGTGGGAAGTGCCTAACCAGTCAATCTTTAGTTCTTTTCTAAAGATTGGACCTGTCCCACAGTCTACCCGACAAAGAGCTATCCTCCATGCGCCCCAGGTCCTCTACTCTCCAGTAGGGATGATGGGGATTACAAAGTCACAGAACATTTGAAGGATCAAATATATTGAACGAACCATTTGGCTAACTCAGAAGTTCTTTCATGCTTTGTTTTCTTAGTTAGTAGAGGACCCAATTTAAAATATTTTCAGATGAACAGTGGCTATATTCATAAAGCATTTGCAACATGTACCTCCCCTAGGTCTAACCCCACAGGTATTTCTGACGCTTTGCTACCTTATTAGATGATAGTGGCACAGGCCTTTTCTCTGCTCTGAAACCCCCAATTGCCTAGCTTAGAATCTCTCAAATGTTGGATGCTCATTCCTGAAGCATAGCCCTCTGAAGATGGAGACTTAAATTTGAGATTGAGTCTTGAAGAGTAGTCTTTGGAACACATTAAAGTCCTTTGTGAAAGTAGACATTTAAGCTATATCTATAATCCCAGAACTCAGGAGGCAGAGTCAGCAAGATCACACAGGAGTTAGAGGCCAGCCAGGGCTAGATAGGAAGTTCCAGGACAGCCAATTCTACATAGCATGACTCCATCTCAAATTTAAAACATAGAAGATATTTGGATTTACTATGCTGTCCTGAAATAGAAACAAAGCTGACATATTTGATGTGCATTTTAGCTTTCAATATAAAAGCTCAAAGGGAAAAAAAGTGGGAAAATATTCTGATAAGATGGCATTGTAGAAAATTGCAGGAGACTGTGATTATTCAAATAATTGTGCTGGTGGAGAGAAGGAAAGAGACCAAGAAGTTAGGAAGTTTGACACCAGGAAAAGCAGGCCTATGGGAAATCTCTCTCTCTCTCTTTCTCTCTCTCTCTCTCTCTCTCTCTCTCTCTCTCTCTCTCTCTCTCTCTCTCTCTCTCTCTCTCTCTCTCTCTCCCCCCATCCTCCTTATGTCAGGGTCAAAAACTCCACTTCCTTCTTCCTCTGCCTTTATCTCCTTGTACACTAGAATGGCTAGGATGCAATTTGTTCATTGGCCACTCTTGATTGGGCTATATGGTAGGATGTTTATGAAGATGTCTACAGATAATTAGTGGTTGAAATGGGGGGCGGGTTCCTCAGTGGTGGGAGTCAAGTACTAGATATTTTAAACAAATTTCTTTGACCCGAGTGAGCTGACCCAAGGCCCACAGGGCTCAGGACTTGATGAACATGCTTGGTGACACCTAAACCTGCGTGCTGTTCTCATTTTGGAACTGTGTCTGGGTTTTGCTTTTCCTTCCACACAGGAAACTATCATGAAATTCCTTCCGTTGCTTTCGTGCCAAAGCTTCACCTCATCCATTTCTCCAGCAGCTATTTCCTGAGTGTCTGCACTGTATTGGGCCTGGTTAAAGGCCAGGCAGAAAGCAGATGTTGGAAAAGAAGCAAGCATACTTCCGTAGAATGTAAGATATAACTCAGAGTTGAGAAAAGGGAGAGGTGACATTTGTAACTTTTTTCCTCGCTGTACTTTCTACAGTAAATTATACTACATAAAATTCTGTAAAGTATTCATCAATGTAGCTGATCCCATTAAGATGAAAATCCTTTCTTTTCTTTTCTTTTCTTTTCTTTTCTTTCTTTTTTTCACTATGATTCCGGAAGCATCCACAGTACACAGTTCCAGTGTAGCAGAAGGCTTTGGACAGCCCTTGAGAGTGAGCCAAAATGGGATCTGACTTGTGTAGCAAGCTCGTCATGGTTTTGATATATTTCATTTCTACACGTCAACAAGTACCTGGATATGAAAGCCATTTAAATCAATATTTTTTGCTGTAGTCAACAGCAGCACATATACAAAGGCAATATACCCCAACCACCATATTTTGTTGGATACAAATATATGTATATACATATGGTTTATCATAAGCCTAGCTGACCAACCTGTCTTCCAGTAGATAGGATGATAATATCAACATATATTTTAGAAAGTATGTGGCGAGCAGTGATGGTGCACGCTTTTAATCCCAGCATTTGGGAGGCAGAGACAGGTGGATTTCTGAGTTCGAGGCCAGCCTGGTCTACAGAGTGGATTCCAGTACAGCCAGGGCTACACAGAGAAACCCTGTCTCGAAAAACCAAAAGAAAAGGAAGGAAGGAAGGAAGGAAGGAAGGAAGGAAGGAAGGAAGGAAGGAAGGAAGGAAGAAAGAAA
>NW_022196896.1:84084004-84086674 GCF_008632895.1 Mastomys coucha
CCCCGGCTGTCCTGGTACTCACTATGTAGACCAGGCTGGCCTCGAACTCGGAAATCCGCCTGCCTCCGACTCCCAAGTGCTAGGATTAAAGGCGTGCGCCACCACCGCCCGGCTTTCTAATTTTGTTTCTTACCTCTCATTTAAGCAATCACATAACTCATTTTGCTCACATTGATTGTAAGAAAATACAGTGAAGCTTGGATTACAGTACCTGTGATTTCTTTCTTTACCCTTCTCCAACTTCTGTCCCAACCTGAGGACTTCTTCCTTGTGCTTTTAACTTGTAAACTTGAATTCCTTCACAATTTTATACGTGCATATGATGTACTTTGATATATTCCCCTCACTATTATTTTTCTTCCCCTCCCCACAAATCACTTCTAGCAGAAAAATCCCCCATTCCTACTTTCACATCTAATTGCATGTACCGCACTGAGTTTAATTTAGGGTTGCTTTTGGGTTTTTTCACTTGAGCCAGGGTGACTTACCAATTGTGGTACAACCAAGGAATAGGACCCCCCCACATTCCAGCAGCTGTTAAGTGCCTAAGTTTCCTTAAGAAAGTGTGGGGCCTCGTAAATTCCCTTTAATCCATAGTGGACATTGGTGGTCCAGGCTTGTGAGGCCTTATGCAGGCAGCCACTGCTACTGAGGGTTCTTGGGTGCAAGAGCCATGTCATGTCCAGAAGATGAGCTTTCACTATAGTGGGTTGGTCTGGTGCTTATATTCAAATTCTGTACCCCTAGACCTGGTTGCTCTAGGATAAGGAGATTCTCACATATACCAGCTTTTTCTGTGTAAACTTTGCCCCTGAAGTCACCTCTGATTGGTTAATAAAGATGCCTACAGCCTGTGGCTAGACAGAAGAGTGTAGGGGGAGGCTGGAGATCCTGGCCTTGGGGGTTCTCAGGAGAGACGACAAGGAGAAAGAGGAAGCCACCATGGGGTATGTGGATCATGAGTGCATGGCTATGAGAGACAGCCTGTTGGAGTAGGAGTGGCCTAGGAGGAACATGGCAAGTGTCATCTCAGGCATCATCACAGGGAAGTAGACAAAATAGCTTAGACGGTTGGTATCTGCCCAGCTCTAGTGCTTTAAGGCTTCTTATAAAGACATTGTGTCTTTTCTTGGTGGACTAAATGATCTAAGGTGGGGCAGAAACCACCAAATAGCATTTATCACCACGTTTCCCAGCAGTCCTTCCTGTCTTAACATTCTTTTCACCCTCTCTTCCACCATGTTCTCGGAGCCAATTGTCCCCAATTGAGGGGACAATGCAGTCGTTGGGTGTTCTCAGTGCTTTGAGCAGCGCTGAATCTCTGCATCAGCTACCACCCAGTGCAAACAGAAGCTTCTCCAAAGCAAAGGTTTTGTAGCTGGTTCAGTGGACTACAGAGTCTTGGCCTGTAGGAATCTGGTGGTTAGAATGGGAAGGAATGTGGGCTAGGGAGGAGTTGAAGCCTTGCTTTCTCTTCTTGATTTTTTTAACTGCTGGAGAATGTCTGTCTGACTCACAGCCTTTCTATGAACAGTTGGCCCAAGACATCAGTCTATAGATACTAGCATACTGCTTTATCGTTTGTTATCAGGGAAGTCTGTCATCCAGGTGCCCCCATGGCATGCATATTATTCTCATTGTATGGGTGTGTGCAAGATGAACTATTGAGTCATTTTTCAAAGGGCATCAGGGTCAGAACGGGACAAGCTGGGATTTGAACCCTAGTGTGTTTGATTCTAAAGCCTTTTCTTGTTTTACTGCATGAGATTGTTGTTAATAATATATAAGGCTGAAAACAGTGGTTTTTTTCAAATCATTAAAATAATACACACTCATTATAGAAAGTTTAGAAAGCAAATTATAGAGAAGAAAACAATTACCTATAATCCTGCACCCTAGGGATAACCGCTACCAAATTTCATCTTTTTTTTTTCTCTTCCAGGCTTAAGAAAGCTATAATTTATATGTCTAAATGAGTCCTGTAGCAACGTTGTCTTACATGAAATCAACCATATTCCTCATGCATCACATAAAGCTCCTTTTATAGAGTCTGGTGCGAGTTAAAGCCTCTATGTATGATTCTCAGGCATGCGACAAGAAACTTACAAGGGCAGTGTATCCATTCCTCATGTCCTAGCAAAATAATACATGACATGTGTGACCATTTTCTGCCTTCTAGACGTCTGTACTGTAGCTATTTACCATCCCATAAGGAATACCACCTTGTTGTGTCAAAGAGCCATAAATATCTTGTGCCAAGTTCAGTTGTAGTGGGGGATTGGATTTACCAAAATGTAGCTCTTCATGTCAAATATTGATGGATATTTTGGGATATGTTTAAAAGCCTTTATTAAAAATTAAATCTATAAATGTTTAATATCTTATTTGACAACTCATTTATTACATTGTCAACACAACGGTGTTTGCCTTTGGTGGTACAT
Organism: Mastomys coucha; assembly: GCF_008632895.1. Classification (NCBI taxonomy): domain Eukaryota; kingdom Metazoa; phylum Chordata; class Mammalia; order Rodentia; family Muridae; genus Mastomys; species Mastomys coucha. Next base: position 84,086,446 of record NW_022196896.1, read on the forward strand.
AAAGAAAATCAGAAAATTGCTTTTGTCAAAACTTTGAAAAGCATATTTTGAAATCAATTCCTATTTAATGGAGGTATTACATTCACTGAATTATTCCCCTCCAAGGGGTTCTTGTGAAAGCAAATGGATCTAAGTGTGACGAACTGATCTGTAAATAAAGTCAGTAGCGTCTTATGTTGAAGTAAATGTTTCCCCAAAACACACCTCTCTCTCTCTCTCTCTCTCTCTC
>NW_022196896.1:84086812-84111719 GCF_008632895.1 Mastomys coucha
CACACACACACACACACACACACACACACACACACACACACACAGACCACAGCTACCAAAACGGCCACTGGTATACTTGAAGTCAGGAAGCACCAGGAGCTCTCTACTGTTGGGTCTTCACCTGACTTATGGCCCAGGCATCTCATTAAGTGGTTGTTTTCTGCTTTAGTTTTTAACAGTCATTCTGATCTACCTTATCAGCCTAGTCACCTTATCCATCAACTGCTGGACACCTGAGACCCTGGGTTTCTTCAGATTGGTCTTGATTCTCTAGGGCCACCACCAGGGTTCAGGATAGAGGAGGGTAGACATGCCTGCCTGCCCTCGGGCTGCATTCTTCCCTTGTCTTCTGGTTGCCAATATTTCCTATGATAAGAATTGATCCTGCTCACAGGGCTGATTACGAAATGTGGCTTGTGTTTTATGTTAATGACCTTGGCACCATCCTGACATTGCTCATGCCACTGAAGCATTATCTTCTCTCTTGGAAGCTGGATTGTTGGGAGAAAAAATTGAAAGAAAGAGTTGTAGACTAGGTTCTCTGGATGTCCAGGTCAACCTTCTCATATAAATACAAAACCCGAGATGTTAGAGGAGGGAGAAAGTACCCGGAGAAGTGGTATCTTGGCCAGGCAAGCCATATCATTTCGTTTCTAAAAAATTTACTAAAAATATTTCTTGCAATTCTGATTATGGTTCACCTTCTCCAACTCTTCCCAGATCTTCCCCACTTCTAACCCACACAAATCCGCAGCCTTTCTTTCTCTTTTCATCGAAATGCCGCTGGGCATCTATAACGACAATAATAATAGATTAATAGAAATCTATTAATTGAAATTGACAAATGGCAATTGAAATGGACAAAACAAACAATTGGGAGAAAGAGAGCCGAAGAAAAAGCACAATAAACACATACTAATGCTGAGACACAAATATGTACACACACACATACACACACACACATACACACATACACACACACACATACACACATACACACACACATACACACACACATACACACACACATACACACACACATACACACATACACACATACACACACACATACACACACATACACACACATACACACACATACACACACACATACACACACACACACACACACACATACACACACACACACACACAAACCCTCTTAAAACAAAATTTCAGACCTGTAATACATAAGCAATTATATAAGGGAAAGGAGTTGACCAGACAAAGCACTGTGAGACAAAAAGCTTTCAAAGATAGTTTGAGTTTGTTTTGTGTTGGCTTCTGAGCACGGTGGGGGTGGGGGTGGGGGTGGGGGGCTGGCCTGCCCTTAAGTGTGGTTTGCATACCTACTGAGCCTCTGTTGGAGAAAACTAACTTTTCTTCGTTTGAGAGTGATTATCAGCTTCTGGCTAAGGGATGGGGCATGTGTCTACCTCCTCTTGAAGCACTGGGACTGAAGGGCTCTAGCAGGCCGGAGACCCTTTCCCTGCTTGTTAAAAACCATTAGATTACAGTCCTAAAGCTAGCCACCAAGGTCTACTCCCTTATTTAGTCTCCAAGGCTGACACCAAGGTCCAGGTATCAGAATATTGAATCCCAGCAATCAAAAGCCCCTTTGGGCTACCCTAATTAACATGTCCAATTAAAACTAAGTGCCTCATCCTAACACAAGGTTTCTTCTTGTACCTTTATAAACTGCCATTTTCCTCTGGGCCACATCTGTCTCCCCCTCTACCAACAGGGAGCCCTTTGTCCCACTCCAGGGCAAATACCCCTACCCCCTCTCTCTTATTCCTTTCCTCTACTCCCTCATCCTCTATCTCCTGTCTTTGTCTTTTTATTCCCTGCCCTTTGTCTGTCTGGGGCAAACAAATATCCTTTGGGCTAAGAACTTGGTCTTGGTGTGTCCTGGCCCAACACTGGTCCTTTCAAGGACTCTCTCTAGTTTCAAGCAGTGCATGCTACCACAGTCCACATGAGCTCACGAGTCAGTCATCTTGTATCTAGAAGGCCTTGCTTCCTTGGCGTCCTCCATCCCCGTTGGCTCTCACGATCTTTCTGTCTCCTCTTCCACACAGTTCCCGGAGACCTGAAAGGAGGGATTTGGTGATGGTATCCCATTTATGACACAGTGTTTCAAGGTCTGTTATTCTCTGCGCATTGTCCAGGTCTGGGTCTCTGCATTTGTTCCCATCTACAACAGGAAGAAGCTCTTCTGATGATGGCTGAGCAGGATATTTACTGATCTATGACACCCGCCCAGTGTCAGGCATGGGTTCCATCTTATGGACTGGGTCTTACCTTCCAGTCAGATAGTGGCTGGTTACTCACACAGCTTTCTCGTCAGGATTGTACCAGCGTGTTTTACAGGCAGGTCATCATTATAGATTGCAGGAATTGTAGCGCAGTTGATGTTTACCTTTCTCCTCTGTTACCATGAACTCGAGTCAGTAGGGGGTCAGGGTTCTAAGTACGCCCTAGCTTGTCTTTTCCATGTTATATGAGTTATACAGATTTCTATTCAGCAATAGCTGGGTTGTTTGGGGGTTCCATGAGGCCTGTGTGGCTACAACCTGACTAGATATAACCTATTCCCAGCATTCGAGGTTTCATTTGGTGTTAAGGGATATCTAGCTCAAGCTTTGTCTGCCCTGTAATTCAGCAATTCCATTTTAGATTTCTCTCATGTATGTATACATTTTAAATGTCTTCTACTGTATTGTCGCCCCCATAGTCTCTCCATTACCCCACCCACATTTTAGCCTTTCATGCACCTCCCTCCTTCTTGTCCCTCCTTGTTCTCCATGGAGTTGGAACAAAGGGTTCCCTCTGGATAGAGGGAAGACAGATATGGCCCAAAGGCAAATGACAGTTTACAAAGTTGATAAAGGTCTCATGAAAGTTGATCTTATGACAGTGGGATCTGTGACCTAAGCATGTGAGCCCCCACAAAGTGTTCTGAGGATTGCTTATGACACTGGGATTACTAATAAATGAAAATGGGGTGGTGTGTGAGTGAGTGGCTTGTTGACTTATAATTGTGGCACACGTCTCTGTGCCTAAGTAGTAACTGGCTGAGTGGTGAGTTCTGTCTTTATACATTATAGGCTAAGTCTGGTAGAAGATAATATTGTACAACAAAAACAACAACAAACATTTATTTTTTAATTAGTTAGGCAAATACTGTGTGACCACGTTTTGTCACCATTAGACTCCCAGTCTACCACATTCTAGTATGGTTTTGGTAGTCTGACCATTTGACTCTTCTGTGCCTTGTTTATTGGTTTCTGTCAAATGCCAATGATGCCAGTGCCTCCCTTGACTACTAACAAGGTTAGTATGTGGGGACAACTCTAGAACAATTCCAGGCACTTTCTAAATTCATAATAAATGTCAGCTATTGTTGTTAAATGTCACCATTACATGCTAGGTGTGTTGAATGCATTGCACGCTTTGCTTATCATGCAGCGAAACTCTTGGTGAGAAGGCTATTATTATCCCCAGTTTACTGCTGAGTAAACTGCCTACCCAAGGTTGAATAAAGTCATATGTGAGGACCAACTCATTATCTGCCCTACTCAAGATTCTGGGATACGGAGCAAGTATAATGGGGAATGGGTGAGGATGTTGCCAATGGAGACCAACCAGTCTGACCCTCCAAATTAATTTTCTTCCTAGGAGACTCCAGAACCCAGGCTGCTTTCAGAATCATCTCTGTGGATTCCCAGGTAAGTAGAGATGGTCCCCTCTTTCACTATGACTTCTTCCTGTCTTTGTGGATGATGTATCCCTTTACTTCCACCTGACTTCTGGAGAGCTTTGATGGATTGGGGGCTCTCAGCTGCCTCTTAACATTTCAGGCTAGACTTGTCACTAAAGGGTGAGGACTGAGGCTATCCAGTTGGGGCCATGTGGCTGAGGGATCTGAGCCACTTCTGTTCCACCCACATCCCCCTTCCCACCCACACCCCTCTTCCAAACTACATCAGTGTTTCCATGGTTATTGTTAGAATAGCATCATGTAAGATACTTTGGAGTATCACAAAAAGAAAAAAAAAACAAACTAAGTCTATTATAGGCATCCTTGTAAATTGGTAGGGTATTAAGAGCTAAGAGCACTAGGCTCTAGAGCAGGCCTGCCTGGCTTTCCATTGTGGCAGTGACCACCCCTGCCCTGCTGTTGAAGACAACCCCCAGTGAGTCTGGAGGCCTGACTCTCAGTTGTAGTTCCTGGTCAGCATGGAATGAGAGCAGAAGACTGAGTCAGCCAGCCTGGCCTTGCCTCCAGCTGCTTAACAAGGGTATGGCCTCAGTTTTCTCCTCTCTGGCATGTAGATAGTCTGTAACCACACCACTCTGAAGATCCCTGATCTCATCTGAGCTATGAGAATCACAGCCATCTCCAGAGGTGTTGGCTAGCTCCAGGTCGTCCACGTAAAAGAAACCCACCTCCAATAAAATGAGCAATGTTGCCAGGCAAGGTGGTACATGTCCTTACTGTCAGTCTTTCAGAGGAGACAGAGGAAGGTGGATGGATCTCTCATGAGTTCAAGACCAGCCAGGGCCACAATGTGAGACCCCCACACACCTCAAACAAATAAACCAACAAGCAAAAACAACAAAATGTGAACTGTTTCAGTAGTGATTCAGGTGTGAAGGATTCTGTCAGAAGTCTTTGTAGGCAGGAAGCAGACTGCGCCAGATTCCATACATTCTCTGAGATTCCCCAACAGTCTGTATTCCAAGTGGAAAGGTTTTTGGTCTTGAAATTAAAAAAGAAGTCACACCTTCCAAATTGACACAGTGCTGTGAAGCAAGCCTAGGTGCCACCTAGGTTTTCCATTAATGTTTCAACTTGATTCTTTTTCCATAAACCAGGAACATCAGGAAGATGACTGTAACTCTGAAAAGAGTCATTGACTCTGAGGGGGAGTTGGTCATAAGCCACGCGTGTGTTGAGATGTTTGACTCTCTTGTGTTTGAGTCACCATGAAAGTACTTTATATTTGCTGAAAGAGAATTATTATAATAAAAACGGGATGAACTATTTCTGTGTCCACACATAGGAACATTGTGTGTGAGCATGAGAAGTACATGAACACAGACTCCCCAGTCTCCATCCCCCACCCCAGTTTAGTTGTCTTTTGCTTACGCAACCGAAGAGTTATAATGTAAATTCTGGCAGCCTTCTCCTCACCAGACAAGCAAGGACACCATCAATTCCTGTTTCCTTGGAACGAACACCAGATAATCAGAAACTCTGATTATTCTGCTGGAAGGCAACAGCTTGATGGAAAGATGTACCAATTGAAAACAATTCTGATCATATTTTTGTCAGGAGGATGAGATGCCTCCAGCTGTCTACCACTAATCATATTAGAGGCGGGAAGCTGGAGAGCTTTGGCCTGAAAAGATTGCTCTAATCTCATGTTGGAACACTACTTCTACTGACTGTTTACCACAGAATGGTGACATTAGACATCCCTTCTGTAACAGGTCTTGCCAGTTGGTAGTTGTCTAGAACATATGCCACATGAACACACTTAAGGAATTTTCTAATTACCGCTCAAAAGCTCTGCTTTCTGTCTTTTTATGCTAGTATGGCAGGCATGGCTGATGGAAGTGATTTCTCCCTTAGCATAATCCCGTTGCCAGCAGTTACAAAAAGGCTGCAAAGATGGCAAATGAAACTCACAATAACTGAAGAGATGTCCGAATTCAATTAGGAAGAGGTCTTTCCCATGTGGACACATGAGCCATCTAAATTCATTTTAATTGTGAGCTAGGGTACTTCTCTGGTCATGTTTATTTTGGAGACAAGTGCCAAAGCTGGATTTAGACCAGAGCTCTAGATCTTCGAGCCCTAATGACTAATTTGGGTACCCATTGAATCCCTTAATTCATTTCTTAATTAGTTCTCCCAGAATTTGAGGGTTGCTTAGTTACAATCATGGTCACAATTTTCCCATAAATCAGAGTAAATGTATGTAGATTTTCCTCCCAAGGTTCACATACTATTCCCTGATCTTAAAGATCTATTGTTATGGAAATAACAATAACAATGTCAACAGCAATGAAACTAACATTTTGTAAGGTGATAATGCATAGCAAGCAGTCTTAGGTTCAGAGAGAGGTATGGCTTTTAAAAAATGTTATTTCTTACATACAAGCGCTTTGCCTGCATGCATGTGTACCCAAGTGTACATTGCCCGGGAAAGCCAAAAGAAGGTGTTGGGTTCCCTGGAGTTACAGACATTTATGAGTGGCCATGTGCATGGGTGCTGGGAACTGAACCCTGAGACATCTCACCGGCCTGAGGCAGCCTCAAGTCACAGTTGTGGGAACTTACAGTGTCTGCTTCATCAGATTGCTTTGACAGACTAACATAGGTGAAGTATAGGCATGTGAACAGTGTGTGGACGTTTGCTGGTACAGGGAGGATGTGAGTTGCTGCTTGTCATCAAGGGGCAGTGACACACCGGGTAAGCACATCTTGTCAGTGTTACACTATTGCCAGATAGGTCCCATTTCTACACTCATGCACTCCATAATAATCAAAACACTGAAGACTTGGAAGTTGGACTTAATCCTTTTAAGATTAATCTTTCATTATTTGTGATTACATTCCTTAATTTGGCTACAGAAGTAACTTTTATTTTTAACTTTACAGCCTTGATTTGTGTTAAGTTGAAACTCTTTTGATGCAGAATTGCTTTAAATTTTGAAAGAACCTTTCTTCTCTCAGTACATGCAACATTGACTCTATCAAAAAGAAATACTCTTACATAAAAATGTGTGAGTGTTGGGGGGAGACTGATTTAGGGGGAAGCAGCCTCAATAAATCTCTGGAGAATCACAGACTTAAGAGAATATGTTAGGATGTAGATAGTGTCTTAGTTTATATTTGGTCAATGTGCAGGAATTAAAGTCTGCAGAAAGATAAATCTAGAAATTAAATGACCTTTCTTCAAAGCTGTGTAAGAACTAGTTAATATTAAAATTGATTGGCAAGAGACACACTAGAATTAATTTCCTTTAGAATTTCACTTAGGATCTTTAAAACTACCTCCCTCTCCACCACCACCCTCGCCCCCACCCTTGCCCCCAGGTGCTCATTGTATGTATACATGTGTGTGTGTCTGTATGTGTGCGTGTCTATGTGTGTGTGTGTGTGTATTTGTATGTGTTTGTGTGTCTGTGTGTTGGTGTGTTCTAGTGAAGTATAAATTCAAGTGTATGTGTTAACACTGTGGTCATATGTATTGAAATGGAAGAACTAACAACAGCTGTAAATGAACTACCTACAGACGTGGTATTGAAAGACTATACAAAAGAATGTTATCACATAGAACTAGAACTACATTTGTGTGAAGTGTAAAAATAGAAAAAAAAAACTAAGCTGTTACTCAAGTATGCATACATCAATGCTAAAACTCTAAAGAAAAGCCCAAATAAAACCATTCAGAGGTATGCTACATACTTGTCACCCTAGCAGAGCCGGACAAACTCTGGGGCTCATTGGTCTGCAGCCTAGTCAGTCTGGTGAGTGCCAGGCCAATTAGAGACCCTGCCTCAGAAACAAAGCAAAAAAAGGTGGAGGGCATCTTCTCTAATAAGGTGTCGTTGTTGATGTGATGAAGCAGTGATGGCTTTCAGATGCTGGGGGAGCGGGGTTCGCTAGTTTGAAGCTTCTCTAGAGGGAATTTAATTGATTCAACTCAGATTGATTGGCTTTCAATTTAACATGCTGGCCTCAGCTGAGGGACATTGTCACGCGGTGTGAATGCAGTGCTTGGGGTTCTTACCTGGTACATCTTAGCCATCTTACAAGATTTCAGGATGCTTCCCATTCTCTTTCTGATGTGGACACTGGGTTTCAAATCACCCTCACTAGTTTCTAGAATGGTCCTGGGACCAGTTGTGAAGCTTCCGGGATGTGGGTTGCCATCTCTAAAGTTTGCCTTTACTTCCACATCAAAATTCTCACTTACCTCTTGTTAAGAAGGAGGCATTGGCCCAAATTTATTTAACATTCCTAACGGTGGCGCTTTCCTCGACAAGAGCCTGGCTTACCCTAAAACTTTTGCCAAAGGCAGAGAAGATAAGATAGGCACATAGAGACTTTATATCTCCAGTCATCGCTCCATGACCTTGACTGTCTTCTCTTGTGAATGATGACTAACTCCTCGTCACTCCTAGGCAGAGGCCTATCAGGTGCAGCCGTTCCTCGAATCGCCCAAGGATCCGGTACATAGCGCCTGTTATGCTGGGGCTCAAGCAACTACTTGTACTATATCAAGAATGGGAGTTCTGAAAGTGTGCACATCTCAGAAAAATATGTATATTTTTCCAGAACAAGTCAAATGTTTTCAGATATTTTCCTGAACAGTATCTTAAATTGATTTGGGGTGTGAGAGCATTCAGTTTAAACATTTAAGAGCACCCAAATTTGTTGTTCGCCAAGTATGTATACATATAAAATAGCCAAATTCTATGTTGTTCATCTTTCTCTACACAGAAATGTTTTTCCTGAGAAAGAATTACCACCAAAGAAGCAGATGATGACAAATCCTCCCTCAGTTTCTATTTTTTAGAGGGTAGAGCTCTAATGTCATCCCTAGTCCATACTTCATAGCCAGCTCTCTCCAGATATTACCAACACAGAGCCTCACACTGGTTCCAAGAATGGTTTGCTTGGCAGTTTTAAGAACCGAGCCATGAAAGGCTGAACTCCTGTGGGACTCTGCCTGCCAAAGGTTTGCAGGTGTTCTGACTAATGCTTTGAGAGACCAGCACTAGCAATAACTTGCTGTTTTTCAGGTCTGTGATGGAAAGATTCTGCACCCTGGGTCTCTAATCCTTGGTATTTGAAGGTTACTTATGAGGGAAATGAAAGGGGAGGGGTAGAGCATTCTCAGAGGTTAACCTTTGAACTCTGGACCAGCCATAGTCAGTAGCAAAGGCACCTTGGTGGTTTTGTTCTAACCCTGAGCTTTCTTGGCTGTAGAAGTTGACAGAGTGCCAATAAAAGGCCTATTTGCATTCCTTGTTGCTGAGGGGAAAAAAAATCTCTAAGGAATGTTCTTTTTTCTTTCAAAGAAGTATCTACAAATTAACATTTTGGGGCATAAAAAATAGTTTATGAAGCTTGCAAAATTTTCCGAAAATAAAAACTTGAAGAGTGCTCTGGGCATTTGTGGCCTACTCAGAACAGCCCCAAGAGGAGGGGATGTGCAGCCCTGTTCTGTAAGGGCTAGCTCTGCTTACCAGCTGGTGGTCTCCTTCCTTCCCTGTGCTCTGTTCAAAGGTACAGCCGAATGATAGGACCCCACATATCCAGCTGTCTCGAGTAGACTAGCGACCGACCTTGTTTCTGTTTTATTCTGAGTCCTCCCAGCGTTGTGCCCACCGTCTGGAACACAAGAATACTTCATCACTATGTTCATCAATGTGAATGACGATATTAAGGTCAGCCTATCTGTGTGATCTGTGTGTGGAAGATCCATTTATAGGGATAGATGACTCGGAACCAGATTGGAATTAGGAGCCAATTTGGGTAGATTGAGATCATCCAACATGTGGAACCAGACGATGAAGAAACAAGTAACCACGGCGGTAACATGGTGGCTGCGGCTAGTGGGCTATAAAAGACCTATAGGAGGTCCAGGCTGAGTAGCACGTGGTATAAAGGCCAAGGGGAATGTCTTTGCTTCATCTCTTGTCTCCCAGGGCCAGGCATCTTCAGGATGTTCACCACTAGTCACACAAAACCAGTGGCCAAATGAGGGTAGTTCTGCATCCGTTTATCATCAAAGCCCACAGAAGGAGGACATCAGGGTGTGTGCCCTGCTGACTGCGGATCAGAGCCTTCTTTCTGTATCTCAGGGACAGAAGGTTTAATAAAGAATCGAGTATGAAGAATTCTTCACCCTCCAAGTGTGCCAAACTGTGTCAGCCAGAAAACTGTTCCTTAGGGGATGCGATTTCCTCCTTTTCCTAAATTAAAAAAATGAACTGTTGACTCTCAACAATACATGTTATTATCATATAGAGAGCAAAGAGTAAATAAAGACACTTGCTTAATGAAATAACAGTTCATTTTAACTTAATGGAAGTAATTTTTTCTCTGAGCTTCGTTATAGAAATAGGCCACCGTCGGTTTTTCTGCCATTCTTCATAACCTTGTATTATGCTTCCTGTTTATGCTTCTAAGAGCTGTTTTTAAAGAGCCTTAAGGGACATCCTTTAATGCTTTCCCCTTAACATAATTATTCATCTATATCATACCCCCTTAGAATGTTTGAGGATTCAGAGATATAGAAAGTTCTTAATGAGATATGGTTAATGATCTGTGCAAGGTATCACCTGGCTTAGCTAACATAAATTTTATTTAATTAGTCATTCTACAGAAGTAGATACCTCAGAATAGATTGAGTACCTAAAACACAGTTTGCTTTTTATGTTTAGTAGTCATAAATAAGATTCTTTTTAAAATTTTTATTATGTATCTTTATGTGTACGGGCATTTTGCCTGCACGTGTGTCTGCATACCACATGTGCGCAGTGCCTGCACGTGTGTCTGCATACCACATGTGCGCAGTGCCTGCACGTGTGTCTGCATACCACATGTGCGCAGTGCCTGCGGAAGCCAAAACAGTGTCAGATGCCCTAGGATTGGAGTTACAGATGGCTACCAGTGCTCTTAACCAAGCCATCTCTCCAGCACCACAAATAAGTTTCTATGAGTAGTATTTAGGGATTTTAAGGGCTTGTTTGGGAGCTGGAGAGACAGGCAGTAGGGTATTTGTCTTATAATCATGAAGAGTTGAATTTAATCCTGAAAACCCAAGTAAAACAGCCAGGTGTGTGGTGCGTGCTTGTCATCCTAGTGGACAGGCAAAGCCTGGGACTCGTTGGTCAGCAAGCCCATTTGCTAAGTTCCAGGCCGAATAGAGACTCTGTCTCGAAAGAGAGAGAGAGAGAGAGAGAGAGAGAGAGAGAGAAAGAGAGAGAGAGGAAGAAGGGGAGAGGAAGAAGGGGAGAGGAGAGGAGAGGAGGATGCTTCCACACACACAGGCACATGCACACATGCCTCTCCCCTCACACATATATTCCCCCATACACAGAACTTGTATGTAGTAACAAAGTCTGTTCTTGAGGACTCAAGTAATTGGCTGTGGATGTGGCCCTGGAATGCATAAAATGCCAGCTCAGTCTCCAGTACCACCTGCACACAAGTCAGAACGAAGGGAGAGATAATAACACGAAGAGCTTTGTCCTGTTCAGATGATTCTTGCAGACTATCCACGAGGAGCAGGAGAATTGTTCTTTCTCATCTGTGGCTTGCAAACTGATCGACTAATGACAGTCCGTACGTAGCACTTTCTCTGTCCGTTTTCACGTGTAACCCTGTGGCAGAGGGAGCCCAAACACTCCAGCTGGGTTCTTTCACATTTCACTCACCTTTGAACCTTTCAGACCACACTTGTTCTTTCCCATGATGCTTTAGCAGGAGGTATCATTTCTCAGAAAAAACCTTGAGGATACATTACCAATCTGCAGAGCAGTGTTCCATCATGGCTGCCTGACCCATCACCCATGTGATGAAGACATCACAAGGTGGTCTTTTATGGATCTCTTCTGTGGGTGGGTCTCTCTCTCTCTCTCTCTCTCTCTCTCTCTCTCTCTCTCTCTCTCTCTCTCTCCTCTCTCTCTCTCTCTCTCTCTCTGTTGTGGAATTTTCTTTCCTATGGCTCTCTCTGCTATAGCTCTTCTCTCCCCCCTCCCCTTCTTCTCTCCTTTTCTCTTCTTTCCCCTCTTTTTCCCCTCCTCTCCTCTCTCCTCCCCTCCTCTTCTCTTCCCTCTCCTACTTTCCCCTCCCCCCACCTCCGCTTCCCTCCCCTTTCCTCTCCTCTTTCCTATTCTTCCCTGGCTCTCCTGGTTTGGTATAATCTTTAGGTTGGTTCTCATTTTGTGATTACTCAGTTTCCTGCACTTTTCTACCCATCCTGTCTCCTGAATCTCTGTTGCTCCCTGTTCCCTGTGTCACCTGGGTCTCTCTGTGTCATCTGGGTCTCTCTGTGTCACCCGGGTCTCTCTGCTGCTCCCTGTCCCCAGTGTCACCTCCTTCTTACTTTATCCTTTCTATCCCCATTGCTCCAAGACACCAGAAACTAGAAAGCCTGTTCCCTGGGGTACTGCTGCTGACTCCCCAGCCCACTCCTTCCCTAGCTGAGGCCCTCTTTCCCAAAGCGCTCAGAGGTGTGTGCTGTACCTCAGAGTGCTCACAGGGAGTGGCGCAGCCCTTCCTCTACAGAGACTCCTCCAGAGAGGCACTGATTTGTGTGAGTGAGGAGACAGCCTTGGGAGGCAGGCTCTGACAGCCACCAAGGGATACACATTTAGCTTAGCCTTTTAGTGTGCCCCAAAATGCCTACAAGTACTTAAATTGCACACCGTATTTTTATGGGAACAAAACTAAATGGGGTTCTCTCAAGAAGCCACACTTGAACTCTTGCCCTGGCTCATCTGCTTGAGTCATTATATCTAACTAGAGGTTTCCTTTTATCATACATTTTGCTTTTGTGAAAAAAAAAATAGATAATCTGTCTACTGATAAAATTAGAAGTCTGAGGAGCAGCATCGTTGATAAAGATAAGAATTCCCCCTATGGCTGTAAACTGTTTAGCTCTGGGGATGAGGCGTACTGACATTTTTTGGGTGTTTGCATGTAGGCCTTTGTGTCAGTGGCTGATCTGACTCCACTACACCTGCCTTAATGTATGAACACAGTGTTCGTGAAGCAGCCTTGTGGGTGGACATGATCAATATTGTCCTGTTTTACAGACATTGGTACATGCTGAAGCATAGTGGGTTCAAGTGGCTTATGTAGGATCGCTTATGTGCAGAGCCTGAACTCAAAACCAGACCACCTAACTTCACTGTCTTTGCTGTGTTTTATTTTGTTTGGCTGGAAAAAAAAAGTCCTTGTAGCCCACGTGGCCCTCTAACCTGCTGAGGATAACCCTGAACTCTTGATCTCTAGCCTATGTCTCCTAAGGGCTGAGATTATGTGTGTGTACCCACATTCTTAACCATTACACTACACTTCCTGAAGAGAGGATAATAATGCCTACTAAATTGTAAGAATCAAAAAAATAGTTTGAAATGGCTCAGTAAGTTGTAAAGTATTAAAACATAAAGTTTAAGTTTAGCTGGATATCAACGTGTTGTTTTGTATCAGAGGAGTCTTGTTATAATATTTGACCCATGCTACTTCAATACACTGCTAAGTCAGACAAGGTAAAAAGGAAGGCAGGTTTACCTTAAGGTTGCCTTAAAATTGCAAAAGGCATGAGCTTCCATGATGAGACTGATCCTTTCCCCCGAAACAATGCCGTTGGGAAGCATTTGGATAGAGCAAAACTAACCATAATATGTGTAGCGTGACAAACAAATTCAATGCCACTGCTTTGCTTTAACCCCGCCCCCACAAGCTTTAACCCCGCCTCCACGAGCTTTAGTCCCGCCCCCACGAGTGGAGTACTTGACCCTTCTTGTTTTTTTTTTTATTTTTATTTATTTTTTTTTTTACGAGACAGGGTTTCTCTGTATAGCCCCGGCTGTCCTGGAACTCACTCTGTAGACCAGGCTGGCCTCGAACTCAGAAATCCGCCTGCCTCTGCCTCCCAAGTGCTGGGATTAAAGGTGTGCGCCACCACCGCCCGGCTCTTTCTTGTTCTTAAATCATGCAAAAGAAAATTTCTTCTAAGTATCCATTTAGTAGATGCCACGAACAGCATTAGCTGTTCTTCAGCATACATACAGGATTTGGGACCATGTTCCTGACTACAGCTCTGAAGCACTGAAAGAGGAGAGGTCCTAGACAAGGGTCAGGCCAATGGAAGAGAGCTGGGTAAGAATTCCAAAGATGGGGATTCACAGAAGCCACAAACCAGTCATCATCGTCATCATCATCTCCATTACCACCACCACCACCATCATCACCACCACCACCATCACCATTACCACCAACACCACCACCATCATCATCATCATCTCTCAAACTGTAGAATTAGAGACTAGACCCAACACCACAGAAAAGTCTGGTTGGTTTGGAAGTCAGGGGCCTGAGAGGAAAAGTGCATCAAGAGAGAAAAGTCAAGAGACTGGCCACTTCCTAGCCTTGACTTTCAGGAGAGCAGGCATCATTCTGCCTTCCCTGTGGGGCCCCCTCCTTGCACCCTTTCAAGTGCCACCCTGTCTTCCTGAAGCAGACTGCAGGACACCTGAGCTCTTTACCTTCCCTTTGGAAGGAGTGAATAGCCCAGAGGCCTGACTTTTCGCGATTCTTTTGAGCTATTATGCATCCCAGGATCTGAGTTTGGCTTTTCGTTTTGTTTTGTTTTTTTTTAAATAGAACTGGTATTGCATACCTAAAATCACTGCCTGTTTGGCAGGTTTTCCCAGCAGAGTTTGTGATCCTAATGAGTTATTTCCCTCCCCCTCTTTTCTGGTTAAGAACAATATCCTTGCTATTCAGCCTCCAAATATAGCACACAGTTATGATAGAAGAATGTCCTTATGTTAGGAAAGGAGTTGGCATCCTCAGTGATGCGAAATGTCCAATTTAGAAAACATGCTTAGAAGGAAAGGCTGCTGGGAATCAGTTTGGGAATTAGGTAGAATAGAAATGAATAAACAGAAAATTCAAAGCGAATGTGTGGTCTGATCAAACATTTGATCCTCTCTAGTTCTACAAGTACTTGTTGATGTTTTTTGTTTGTTTGTTTAAATTTCAGATGTCATTTCTATCACTTCATTAAAATGTCAAGCTGCAAATTCATTCCAGCCTCTAATTGGGAGCACAACTTGGATTAAGATTGTGTGGTTGATAATGTGTAGTCAGGACCTGTCAGTAGTGGATCAGGGACTTCCTGCTCTAAATGTCTTCTCAAATGGTCCTGGGGAGATGGTTCACCTGGGGAAGTGAGTTTACACAAGTGTGATGGCCCGAGGTCAATCCCCAGCACACATACAGAAGCTGGATATGGAGGCACATGCTCCTAACCATCGCTCTGGAGAGGCAAAGACGGAAAAATCCCTGGGGCCTGCTAGCTAGCCTGGCTAGGTGAATCCGTACCATGTTCACTGAGATATTTTGTCTCAAAAGAATAAGGTAGAGAAGTGACTGGAGAAAATATCTTACCTCTGTGTACACACGCACATGTATATAAGCACACACACATACACACACACACACACACGTGGGGGAGGAATGAAGGAAAATGAGTGTGTACTGATTAGTGTACAAGAAAAGCCCTTAACCCAGAGGATGGAAGATGACGTCTCATCCCAAAGAAAGAGCTCAATGGAATGCACTATCTATGAAAAATATACTTCCGTAGATGCTCCAAACCATGGAATAATGCCAATCCAAATGTATGTAGTTCCTTCCTATGTGTATAGACCTTTAATAAATTTTAATTTATAAATTATGAGAGATTATTAGCAACAGCTAAAACCAAATCAGTCTTATTTCTTAAATGATTTCATTTTATTATTTGATATGTATGGGTGTTTTGTCTGTCTGTATGTCTGTACAGCACATGCGTGCAGTGACCCCGGAGACATCAGAAGAGGGCATCAGATCCTCTGGGACTGGAGTTATAAATGGTTGTGGGTATGGGATCAGACCCAGGTCCTTTGGTAGGGCAACTAGGGCTGTTAACCTCTGAACCATCTCCCAAGCCCCGCCCCCAAAGCAGCCATTTTAATGATATGCTGTAATAACTTGTTCTCTCCCAGAACGACATCTTGTTTTGTGCTCACCGTTCTTAGGATGTGAAGTGGCATTGTCTCTGTGCTGAGAGGAGAAGATGGAGACACTGTGACCTAGCGATAGAGTCCTGTACCAGGGTTCCTGGATCTCGGAGGCTGCAGTGTCCCCGGCTGATCACGGAGACCCAGGACTAGTGATTCATGGCAGGGCCGCATTTGCCCGCATGAATACCTGGGGCAGTTGACATTCTTAGCCACAGGAGCTCAGGGTGGCACGAGATCCAGACTAGTATGGGTTATTTCCTGCTGGGAGTTTTGCTTTAAAGTGTTTGGAACATGGCTGACCTTGAGGGACTGACACGAGCGCGAGGGAAGACTTCAGCTTACGTTAGTTGTAGCCAGAGTGTGCACAGAACGTGTGTGCTGTGGCCCTGTCTCACCTGTGACACTACAGCTAGTATTCAATACCACTGTAGAACTCAGTACGTCTGGGATCTCTGACCAATCTCGGTCGGCCCACGTGGTTTCCATGCACCTCATGTAAGTTACAATGGATGACCTGGTTTCTAATAGGCAGTTTAGCGGTGTGGTTTGTTGTTGTCGGTTTGATTTTTTTTTTCCTTTTGTCTTATTTTTTCTTCCTTTAAACTTGGTTTATTGTGTTGTCACAAATGTTTTATTTCCAAGCATTCGAGCTAATGAAATAATTAAGGATATATGAGAAGATGTTGGCCACAAAGGTTGACTACAAAATGCTAAAAAGGAAATTGTTTAAATAGCAATAGATTAAATAATTATATATACATATATCATGTTACTGTCATTTTGTAGAAATGCTATTCAGGCACCATGGACATACATCAGGTAAATAATGAAATGTTTCTTAGTGTACTGTTGAGAAAAAAAAAATGCCTCAGAATCTGCATACTTGGAGGCAAACACAGCAATTTTGTGAGTTTAAGGTTCAGCCTGGTCTACATAGGGAGTTCCACATTGGCCAGGGTAACACAGTGAGACAATATCACAAATAAATACAATTTACAACTAAATCCAGCTCAGAAGCATCCTGTGACTGTTGTCAGCTGCGCTGAGCTGGGTGCTTTCACATAGTTTGGTTAATTTATTTTTCTGTTTAGTCAAACAAAACTTCTTTCTTAGTAAGAAAACAATATAACTCCTGGAGGGGGTGCACACACCTCAATCCTGGCCCTCTGTCTTGAACTGCGACTCCCCCCCTCCAAGTATGGAGATTCTGAGGCATGTACCACCATACCCAGCTTGAAAACATATTTCGGCAGACATGTGGACTGTGATTTTAAGAAAAGTCATTTTGACTTAGCAGAGACTAGTTTTCTTGCAAGACTTCTCTGAACAAAAGGAAGACCTTCAATTTATTAGGACACTTCTGGGCTCTCTTCCTATTCCCACCCCGGTCCCATTTCTACCCCCATGAAGCTACAACTCAGGGGAGACAAACTCCTTGAATTACAGACATTCATGAGCTGCCGAGTGATGAAAGTGCATATTAATAAGGACTTGCATTGTTTGTAGACACTCACACTATCCAGCTCTGAAATATGATCCCTAATCTTCTGCCTTAAAGAGAGACACTGAGAAGCTGGAGCTTCCCATCACCTGTTGCTCACCCTGGCTAGTCCACATTTTTTCTGAGAACCTCCTGGAAAGGGATTGCATAGCTGAGAACTGCTTAGTGTTTCACATTAGCCACCAGGCAGGAAGCAGTTGAAACCTCAGCAGAAATTCACTCCCACCAGAAAATAAAAGTCCCACCAGCTGTTGACCCCTGGCAACCTCTTGGACTCTTCCCTTTGTAGCAAGGCCTCTGTCTGTCCTAGCCCCCGGACTGGGTTTAGTCAGCAAGGCAAGGCACTGAATATTTTTTCCTCATTAAGTCCTGTGCCATTTTCATGGTAAGGCCACTCATTTATCCCATGCCTAAAAATACAACTTCAGAATATGGGCAACGTTAAAAATGTATAAAATGGCCAGGCAATGGTGGTGCATACCTTTAATCCCAGCACTTGGGAGGTAGAGGCAGGCGGATTTCTGAGTTCGAGACCAGCCTGGTCTACAGAGTGAATTCCAGGACAGTCAGGGCTACAGAGAAACCCTGTCTCGAAAAACCAATATATATATATATATATTGTGGTGCAAAAACACCTATTATCTTGTGTGCTAGTTTAAGAAACAGTTCTAAAAGTTTAAATACATCAATTCAGAATGACTTCATGAATGACATAGAAGCAAGTCATTCCAGAACTTGGAAGACACACTGGCCCATCCTGTCACCTCTGAAAGAACACTGATGGGAGAGTCTTGACCCACAAATAAACCCCATGCCATGACACACTGTGAAGCACAAGAGCTGACCCTGCCTTTTCGGGTCCGGGGTGTTGAATATGGCTATTTCCAGGCTTTCTTTGAGTTCTGAGACTGAGCAGCCATGGTCTTCAGAGGTCATTTGTCATTGCCTCTGTCACTAGGAGGGAAGAAAGAATACTGGCTAGCGCTGTTTTGTGACTCCTCGTCCTCCAGTACCCCTGCTGGCCCAACAAACCATTGTTTCCTTGTATACTTTTCTTTTTTTGTGTGTCACACGATGTAATTTCTGAGAAAATCTCATTTTGACAATCTCCATATCCTCCAATGTATGATGTACCTTTCTGACTCCTGAGGAAGAAATCTTAAAGGCAGCTACTCCCATTATTCTGCAATTTGAAAAGCTCTCCCCTGGGCACTAAATGTCAATTCAGAGAATTCTGCATTTGTTATCATGTCTAACCTAGCCAATAAAAATCTAAGCCATAATTTGAAACAGAGTGATTCTTGCCTGGAGACAGTGAGCTCATAAATATATAGCTTGATTTATTCCTATAATTTAAGAAGATATTAGGATTTTTAACATATTTTGGAACAATTTCATTCAGTGTCTAAATTGAATATACAAGATTGGGCTTGCAGATCTTGCATTTTTAATTGTAGATAGGATATTTTTAAATTGAATAATAATTTTAACTGTAGCTGCTATGAAATAAGTCAGGTTGTTACCTCGTAAAAGATTTTACAAATCAAATACTTGTATGTTTAATTTTAATTAGTTTTATTTGTAGACTCTGAAATATGTCATCTCTTCTTTGTATATATGAAATACGTTCTTGTAGTAGATATTTAATCTCAATTGGGGGTTGCTACCCCACTTTGGGTCATTCAGGTCCCAGATAAAAGACACACAATGTTTATATTTATAGTAATACTTTGTAGCACTAGAGCTGGTAGATATCTACCATTTATGCTATTAGAATTTACTACCCCATCGATAACTCCAAGTTATAATTTACCACATTCCATCTAGGAAGCTCTCCTACCCCAAGATGTCTTGTCCTCTCTCTGTCTTCCCTCTCTCTCCTTCCTCGTGGTCTCCTGCCTCCAACCCCAAGCCCAGAAACCAAAAACCCCCTCCTATCTCTCTTCTGCCCAGCTACAGGCTGTAGGCATCTTTATTCACCAATTGGGGATAACTTGGAGGACAAGGTTATATAGAGTCACATGAGTCTTCTGCAGCTTCTCTTGTTCCTAGGGGTGATCAGACCTTGGAAGCCGGTATTTAGCACTACAATACATAGCAACAGACCAAACCTCAACAATCTCTGCAGTTAGCACAGAAAATTCAACCCAAACTAGCACAGAGGTACCCACTAACTGCCTGCCCATGGCCTGATCTTTCTGTTTTCCTGGTGGAGCAAACTTTAGTCTGTGGAGTAAAGGTGTCTAGTGGAAAGCCTGCTTGTTCTCCCCTCCCTGGCAGTCAGCAATGACCAACACAGAACTCAGGAAACATCTTCAGTGAGAGCTGACTGGGCTGTAACACCCTTCTTGACTCAAGTTCTTTCTTCTCCCTTTCTGAGATCTACATTAGTACGAGACGATGGAGACACTGTAGCTCATGTTATATGCTTCATTCAAGAGAAATGGTCAAGAAAGAGAAAACTCATTTTCCTTACAACTTAAACAGTCTTACATTTGCTTGTTGTCCTGATGACCCATTTAGGGCTGCATTCAACCCATAACTGAGACATGTGGAGTGAGGTGTCGATGGGTTCGCTGTGGGTCATGTAACCTACCCCAGGGCCCCGTCTCTGGTGTTCTCACTGGGTCTCCCAAGCAACACGATTACTTCTGTAACAGTGGAAACAGGATGGATGGATGCTTTCTCAAGCCACAAATACCCTCTCACCATGTTTGCCAGTTTCTTGAATCATTGTAGTCACTAGAAGTATAGTTAAACTAATTGCTTGGTTTGAAAAGCTTCATAAACAATGATCTGGCCATCAGATTTGTTTACAGTAAATTAAGTGGAAAGCTGAAAGCGATACCATTAATCCAAATTAGATATTTCTTTTAGTTTTCCAAAGCAATGTCTTAACAACATGTAGTAAAAATTTCTTTTCTCATTACCTTTCTCCATGTGGCTCTCCAAAAAGGATCAAATCAAAAGTTAGCAAACACACTGTTTCAAACTCCCAGCAACTGTGCTTTCCAGTATAGCCTGCTGATGTAGCAGAGAGCGTTGTTTCTGAACATAAAGTTGTATAATACATTAGAGCTAAATGAAATTTAAAACGACTTGTGATAAACCCTGAAAATGTAATGCTTTAAAATAGGAATTGTCAGCAGGCTGCCTATTATGTAACATAATACTAGCACTCTGAGTTTCGATAGATGAGTTACAGGAGCAGTGACAAAAAAAAAAATGCTGTTGTCTTCCCTTTGCTGTGAGGGAGCATGTAAAGGTGATTTTGAAGTGTTTGACTACAGAGGCATGTTGGGACATGGTGCGATGATTGTGGCCACAGTTCTGAAAATATTCAGAAGGCCCTTGATTAGCTTTGGGCAAGGCAACTTCTTGCAGAAACCGTCATTGAATTTTCAGAATGCCTCCTAGCCTTTCAGCAGAGAGTCTGATCCTGTCAATCCTTTAAACCACAGGGAATGTCCTTAGAGAGTGAACTAGGGAGTTTCTTCAGTGACCAGGGCTCCATTAACTGGGCCGGGGACAGCTGTGACTGGGTAGAATAAGTTGATGAAATGGAAAGATACACCGTGATTCCATGGTGTGTGCGGCCTCAGCTGGATACTGACTTCGTGGGTTCCCCATTGCTGTGTCTCTTGGAGTTGGGCACATGGGAGACTAATGCAAAAAGGTACTTGATGCATCCAGCTGAGTGCTTTAATCTGCCCCAAGTTTTCAACACATGCCCACCAGTATTGGGTCAGAGTGAATCCTTGGGAGGTAGGCAGGGAGTGTTGGGTTTTTCATCTTTCCCCTTTGTTCATCTTGTGGAAGAGTTAAACACACTACATCGTGCCTTTAAAAAAGATGTGTGTGGGGTCAGCATCAATGCCGAAAATGCTCTTCTTTTATGGGAGAAATGGGTTAGCACAAAGTAAGAGCTTTTAAGCAATCTCAGGATCTTGCCCTATACTTTGGGTGCAGACTTGATACTGTGTCCCATTCAAGAAGGTTGCCCACCTGCTATTAAAGGACTTCCAGAAATGAGCAAAGCCCCAGGCACATGGCACCCTGTTGACAACCTCTTCTGGGAAGAGTATCTCAGCATCTCAGAGTAACAGGACCCAGTGATCATGATCCTTCAGTTACAAATGAGGCCTGGCAAGGAAAAGTGACCTAAAGGCCACATCAAGAGGCAGTGGCACAGGCTGAGAGTAAAAGCCAAAGTTCCTTGTGTGCAGGTCATGGAAATGGTGATGCCAGACACTAAGCAGCATTGCACGTTCTAGAAAGCTTCCCTTCTGGTCTCCTAATCAAGTTTTATCCGGCCATGGAAGGATATCCTTTCTTTTGTGCAAATTCAACTTGTCAGAAGCCACTTATCCTTCCTCAAAATGTCAGCATTTCTGAGTTTTTCCACTGTGGCCCCTCAGTTTCTCAGGAGTGATGTCTTCATCTCCTGTGTAGGAGGCACCCAAGAGTATCCTCCATCCTAGATTGAGAGTAAGAGAAGGGCTAGGGGATGGGGGGCTCTTTGTTCATGCCCAGACTTCCTTCCCAGCCTTTAACTTAAAACCCTCCCTTGGCAGAGCCTCCATATGGCTGAGCTTCAAGCCTGGTGGGTTCATTTTTTTTTCTGAAAAATATATCATTCTTGTCTCACCAGAGATGAAAAAGGATGGTTGGCTAGCTGCCCTGAGTAGGGTAGATCTGCTACCTTCCTCGGGTTTGGGGCCGAGGGAACCACATTCTGCCTTCTTTGTATTCTTGATCCGTGTGCCTGTTTCCCAAGAATGCTGGCTCAGGTCTCAGCGATTTTCATCGTCTACTTTTTCTAATCTTTCTTGTCTAGTGGGCTCTGGAAGGAAACAGAGCTCCCCACGCCATCTTCTCACCGCAGGACTAGCATAGGTTGAGTGTGGTTCCCTGTTTGTTTGTTTGTTTGCTTGCTTGCTTGCTCCTTTAGGAGAGGTCAAGGATCTTAGCCTTCAGGAGCATGAGGAAGGAGTCTCAGCTTCTGAGCACCAGGAGTTGCCATCCGTGAAGATCACACCATCAGCTCAGGCACTGCCAAGAGCCTTCAGAAAAGAAAACCACAACAAAAAGAATCATCATCAGGCTTTGTGTTATTACAAAAAATTAACCTCACAGCATGGTTCACAATCATATGTATGAACGTGTTTTGTAAATGAAGCATACTGCGATGCCACCCAAGGGTGAAAATCAGGGTATTTTTCCTTTGGATCCCAGCACTGGCAGGTGGGAGCCGCAGGCATCCCTGGGAGTGTTTGTGTTTTCAGATGCACTAAGCAGCAAGGGAAAGCTGTCCTCCAAGTGTGTTCACACTGGGAACAAATGTTTACTAAGACCTAACGTATGGAGGAATGTGTGGCTACACGTTTTGCAGTAAAAGCATCCAAAGTAAAAAGAAAACTCTTCAAAATCCTAAGAATTAAAATTAAGTGAATTTACACGTTTTATTTTGCCAAGAACTAATTTTTTTTCACGAAAACATAAATACACTAACTTGTCAGTAACTTTTCCCCAACACCCGATATATTTTTGTTAACACTACATTAGTCCTGACGTAATTGCTACCAAAGGGATTCACCTAATATAGTATTCAGAGTTGATGGTTGATTTACGTAGCTTTAGGCTATGAAGGATGGGACAGTAAAATTCTTTTATTTGCCTTTCCCCCAGTAGTGAGGGGTTATTGATTGAGTCTTTATTTTGAGGCAACCTCAGTTCCACCTTGAACTAACATAATGAGTATGGCTGACATGGACTTCAGTGTAAATCGTTCTGTGCGCCTCCTTATTCGGGAGACATTACATTCTGGCTTTCTTACAGGTTTGGTTATAAATGCCCTGCCTCTTGGCACAGTTCTTAACAATGTCAAAGCTCCATTTGCCATTTCTGCTCCATCATATTGACCTAATTCTGTGTTCAGCCGATGGCTGCTTGTCTCCTAATGAATCCTGGCATCCTCTATAGTCTTTTTTTTTTAAATATTTATTATATTTACTTTATGTATAGGAATGTTTTGTCTGTATGTGTACATGTGCATCATCTGCATGCCTGGTGCCCATAGAGGCCATAAGAGGGTGTCAGATACCCTGGAATTAAATTACAGACAGTTGAAAGTGTCAGTGTGGGTGCTGGAGCCTGACCCTGCTTCCTCTGCAAGAGCAGCCGGTGCTCTTAACCACCGAGTCATCTCTCCATCCACTCTGCAGTCTGTTTGATCCCCTTCCTATTCTAAGTCATTTTCCATTTCAATGTACATCTCAATTTTGTCTATACATGCTTGAACAAAAACCGGAGACTACAAATGGGGTCATGATCCCCATCTCCTGTACATATTCCACTCTGGGACAACGTCTCCTGGTTTAGAACCAAGAGAAGCATTTGTTTCACTTGTGTTTTGAGTTTGTTTTCTTGTCTGGACAAACTGATGATTTAAGAGCTATAGAAAAACCTAAGATGAGCTTTGCAAGTTCTCTATAAAATAAAATATAAAGGATTTTGGTTTTGAGGCCTCTGTATATCCAGCAAAGGCTAGGAGATAAAGAGGGGAAGAGCTAAGCAGTATTTTTCTCTGTGTTCTAATCATTATCTAAGATGCCTGGCTTAACACGTCACCCACACACTCTCTATTGATCCATCTCTTGGGCTTATGCACAGGCATCTCATGATGTTCTGTGGATCTCCTGCTTTTTAAAGAGCCTTTGGGTTTAAATATTTAGACTTCATGGTAGGGACCCTCAGCGTCTTTTCCCCAAGACCCTTTCCCATCACACCATCAGAGAGGAAAGCATTCTGAATTTCTCCACTGTGTTGATGATAGGAACAGCCAGCTGCAGGGCCACTGGGAGCTGGCAGACCTGAATTCAGAGTTTGACTCCCCAGACAGTCCAGCTCCTGTCCTGCAGTCTGGTGGACCAGGGCAGCAGAGAAGGTTAAAGGGTAATGAATTCCTCTATAAGAACTACATTCCAAGTGGATTCACAACACAAATTTGAGGGGGTGGGGGGTGGGCGCATGGGAGAGAGGTAGGCACATATAGATACACAAACACAGCCATCTAAGGAGCTTTCCCGGGTGTTCTCAAAGCCACATCTAATTGCAGCTGCTAGCAAAAGGATCTCCGTGTTGTGTATGGTTCTTTAGAGCTTGGAGCATTCTTGTTCCAAGGATGCCCTTCCCACTAGGCTCAGCACTACTGTACAATTACAGCTGGCCCGTGTCAGCTCCCTTCCTGATCAAAGTACAGATGATGTTTTCCAAATATCTCGATTCCAGACTTTTCAACCTAGAGGAGCAAAGGAACAAGGATGGAAAAGTCTAGTCTGGAAACCACATCAGAGGACAATTGTGGAAAAGGAAACTTGGCCCTGTTTAAACCTTACTTAAAGCAGCAAAAGCACTGCACTGAAATGTAGGGTCTTGATTGCACAGCTCAGGAGGAGGCCCCCTGTCTATGTTCCAATAGATGATTTTGGTGAATCTTAAAGGCAATGCCATTGCCGTCTGCTAATCAAGGACCAGGACCAGCCCACACACATCTGTCTCTCCTCCCTCCCTCCCTCC
>NW_022196896.1:84111750-84159573 GCF_008632895.1 Mastomys coucha
CTCTCTCTCTCTCTCTCTCTCTCTCTCTCTCTCTCTCTCTCTCTTTCTCTCTCTCTTTCTCTCTCATGTTGCTTGTTATGAAAAAGGAAAAAAAACCTCTCAGCTTTTTAAATGAAGTCACTACCACTATTGCAGAAAGCTAGAACAAATAGAGGTGAGTCCCACGTGGTTTCATTCCCTATAAACCCTTTTCTATCTTCCTCCCACAGTAGATATGATGACCAGTCCACCCCCCTAATTTTTAGGCTTTAAAATATAACCATGTTTGTCTTGCCATATCACCTCTTAAAGAAAGAAATCTCCATTGAGCTTATTCCCTGAGGTAAACAGGACAGGGGTTAGGGAGTAGGGCTACAGGTGTGTGCCATTCAGACCAGCTCCCATTGTCCTTGAGAACTAAATACACAATCAGCTGGATTGAACAATGACTATTGTACGTACTGAGTAATAGTTCTAAAATAGAAATAGTCACTATAACTGAGAGGAACTTGCTTTTGTAAGGGACACATATCACAAGGTCTATGGGAAAGATACTCAGTCCGTATTCTCAAATCATGTCCATCGTAAGAACACTTTCTTGATGTCAGTACAGGCTTAAATGAAATTAAACATTTACCTAGGGAGTTTGTTTTGAAAGCAGTTGTCCCAGAAAGGCATTTTGGAGCTGACCTGAGCTTAGCTAATCATGTGCAATTATTTGCCTGTGTCCATAATTTCGACAGTGTGACTCATTAGCTCAGGCCTTGCTTTCCATCCCATGAAGGAATGGATGTGTTGGCCAAAGCCAATCATTTCTATGCAAGCTCTGTTCTCAATGGGAAAACATGTTGGGGATGCTTGCCTTTGTACAGTGGGTGACTTTGGCCTTTGCCTACATTTCTTGGTGGATAATTACAGTCACTGGTGAAGAATTGAGAGATGCTTCATCCAGCCCCCTTAGTGACTTCACTCTTGGACCTCACAAGCCCCCACCAGAAGAACTGAGACTGATTACTGCCAAGGGTTCTTGTTACTGTGCTGCCCTCCCACTTGGATGACAGTTTGTAGGAAATACGCATCGTTTTTGCTTCTGAATGCGGTTTAAAGTACTTCCTGGGTCTACACAGGAAAATACTTTCAATTCAAGAGAAAACAGCCATGAGTGTGTTCCTTGCTTCTAACTGAACAAACCAGCTCCCAGCAACAAAGGCACACACCTTTGACGTCTTGCTGGGGTTGTGTTTCGTAGCTAAACATGACATTTAGGAAATGTCAGCTGTGAATGACTTTTTAAAGAATGGTTGTAAAGTCTGGTTGGATATTCCTACAATTTTAGACTTACAAGAACTTGACAAACAAGTCAACATAATAAAAGGCTGCCCTCCTCCCTCTCTGTGCTGGTAACCCTTTCATCGTTCTTGTCTCCCTTTCCACTTCTCCCTGTGGCAGCCCGCACCCACCCACCCCCCACCCCACTGCCAGCCCTTGAGCTCTGCTGTGCCAACTCTGATGGAAAAAGCCGGCCTTTCTTGGAAAACCATGGATTCTAAGGTTAGGAAATAGCTATGGAAAGTAGTCACAGTTAAAGGGTGACTCCAGGAATAGGTCTTGGGTAAGATCAGGTATGAACTGCCAGGGTCTCTTTTCCTAACATGTTGTAATTCTTTTGGACTTAAAAATAACTTTCTACAAAAACCAGGTGTTCATGAAAGAGAAAAAGAAAATAATTCCCCGTTCATTGAGGGGTTCACATTCATTGGGTCATGCTAACGACCACACGTATCACACAGACAGATGCCTGACCACGTATCAGTACATAGGTTCATCAGTTTATATTTTCATTGTTTATAAAAGATTTCTTTCTTTTTTCTCTTTTGGTTTTTCGAGATAGGGTTTCTTTGTGTAGCCTTGGCTGTCCTGGAACTCATTGTGTAGACCAGGTTGGCCTCGAACTCAGAAATCTACTTGCCTCTGCCTCCCAAGTGCTGAGATTAAAGGCGTGTGCCAACACTGCCTATTTCTACAATGGCATTTGGTCTTTGGTGTTACTTTACAAATGATGAAACCAGTGCTCAGAGAACTTGAAATATGCGAGTTGCCAAAAGTAAGCCTGGGAGCCCCAGCTTTAAATCCTGAACTGTGCCCTGCTTCCGTTCTGCACTGCATTGTGCAGCCATTGTGCCTCTTTAAACAGAGAAGCAAACACACTTGCAGATGACTGGTACACAGAATATAACTCAGGACATCAATAGCCATGTCCAACTTTAATGCTCGACTATTTTACAAGATCCTTGTATATGAGAGGTTGAAAATTAGACGAGTCTTGGGCAGAGTTCTTTCTTTATTTCCATTCTTTAGACTAAGACTATTGTATGGACCTATACAACACACTAAAACTTATCTATTAAGACTTCTCACCTTGGGGCTGGGGAGATGGCTCAATGGTTAAGAGCACTTGCTGTACAAGCACGAGGAGCTGGAGTTGAGTCCCAGGCACCCACTTAAAAGCTGAACATAGTTGTCGGTGCCTGTGAATCCAGTATGGGAGGGCGGTAGTGAGAAGATCGCACTGGTGGATGAGGGGAGCTCCCTGGCTAGCTAGCCTAGCCAAACCAGTAAGCTTCAGGGGTTGGGACACTGACTCAAGGAGATGAGCTGGCAAGTGGCAGAGGAGGATGCATAATGTTCTCTTCTGGTCTCTGCATGTGTGTGCATGAGAATGCTACCCCCACACATGTGCACACACATTGACTGCACACATGTATAACACACACACACACACACACACACACAAGTGTTCCTATTTTATATTCCTATTTACAGACTGTCTTGAGCCCACACTAACAGTGTATTTATGCCTGTGATTTTGAATGACTCACCCACTTTATTCTTGGTAAGTGAGCATTTTTATCTATAATGTTTTATTGGAATTCCATACCAAAAAGCAAAGCTCGTTAAATATCTGCATGTAGTAGCCTTTCTGAGGGGAGTCTAGATAGCCTAGTTCTGAAGGTGAGAACATGCAGCAAAGCCCCCTGTGCACACGCATGACATAGGTCTGTTTAAAGAGTACTGATGACATCACACACCGTCCTGCAGACAGAGAGCAAACAATGGGAACATCAGAGCAGATGAAGTATTGCCATATCCTGAGATAGAAAATCCTCACATGTTCCATAAATCCAGAAGTAAAAATGGTTTCCAAAAAATAAAATAAAATAAAAGGTGTTAAGAATTACACGATTTTAGCTTAGAAAGAGGGAAAAAAACAAAGGATCGCTAACATTACCTTTTTTCCCTCCCAAAGTATAGAAGCAGTTTCCGTTCTCTGAGGCTGTGATGTCATGCTCTGAAAGAGATGAAGCAAAGGAAATGGAATTATATAAATGAATGATAAAATTGTTATCATCTGACTTAATAGAAATAAAAATCTGAAGACAACTTGATAAAGAACTCACAGAGCCTTAATAATCGTGAAATTATCATTGTCTAGGATATAGAAGAATTTTGTTATGATAAAGTCTATTGCATCATGCCCACCTTCACCAATGCCTAACTTCATGAGTTTCATCTTAATTTTGGGCTGGGCTTTTCTCAGCTGTGTATTTATTCGTCTGGTCCACCTCTCTGGAGAGACCACTGCAACCCAAATGGTGCTTCTCAACAGTAGCAATAGGACCAAGGTGTAGGCTCTGTGGCAGTCTGTCACATACCTGGCTGGCTAAGAGAACCACTGAGAAGTAAGGCCACACCCACCATCATTAGAAACTGCCCACCACTTGAATACTGTCCGGAGCTTGGAGGTTCAGGCCTGCAGCTCCGCCTCCCACTGTCTTTGGAGACAAGCAAGAGTTACAAAGACCAATGATTTCTGGAGTTGGGGAGAAAAAAAAAAAAACATAGTGAAAAGAAAGCAATTATTCACATCATGTGATTTTTGTTATTCTTGCCAAATACCCATTTTCTTAGTTGAAACAAGATTTGAAAAGACAACCCAGGACCAAATTCCCCTCTCCACGCTTCAGCTCTTCCTGGCTGGGCGCTAGAGCACAGTTGCTTTTTATGTGGTGAGAACAAAAAGAAGCTATTCTTGTTTCGCATCGACTGAATATAGCAACTAGGTTTAGATCAGTTTACATATAAGTAGACCATCTGAATACTGTCTGTGAAGTCGCACTGGGGTTTGAAGTCTCAAGCCGTTGTTTTAGAGCAAGGGGGGCATGTCTCCTGGTATATTGGAGATGTCATCCTGAGAGATGACAAGATTAATCCATTCGGAGCTGAAGGCACCCAAACACAGTTGCTTAACCACTGACACAGAAACACCCCTGCCCTCACGTGGAGCAGTGTTGCTGTCAGTTGCCAAGCACTCCTGGGACACTCGTGTCCTGAAAACCTCACGAGCCCACTGAGCAAATGAACGGTGTGTTCTGGATTAAGTCCTATCTGCTTCAGAGTGAAGCGGTGGCGATAGCCAGATGGCCAGACGGCAGGTGTATTTTCTGCAGAACTCTATTTGGAAAGTAAGCTTTGGTCAGATGGAGACCATTTGCAGAATAAGTCTCGTTGAAGAATCTAGCACACAGCATTCGAAAACTGAAGTGCAACTGAGCATACAGTCAACCTCTCCATGGTAAGGCCTGGCTTTCTTGAGCTGCGGCACAGGGATGGCCTAGTCCTCTCCGTCTGGTTCAGCTTCACCCGGGCAAATTACCCCACAGATAAACCGCAAGCCTAAAAGGACTGTGAAGGTCACATGTAGGACAAATCTGACTGAACCTTCTCACAAATTTCCTCCTGGGCTTTATCTGGTAGATGATTAGAGTATCTGCTTACACTCAGAAACCCAGCACATATTCACAGCACACATACAAAGAGAATCTCCCTCCGCCCCCACTTTCAAGGCAGAACAGCACTGAATTTGCTTCTTCCAGCAAACCTTGAAGATGTATGCCATCTCCTGTATTAAAGACTTGGACTTTGGATGGTAGGACAAACTCCAAGCTTTGAAGTAGGGGCAAAGAAACATCAGCTCATACTGAGATTACTTATCGTAGAAAACCCAGGATAGAAACTTCCAGAAATCACTTAGATTGTGATTTTGGCAAAGGGCAGGGGTTGCCTGGCATCTGAGACAGCCTTTCCCTTTGTCCTTGGCTGGTTGGCAAACCCTTGTTGCCCATGTTCACACTTTCTTCTTCACTTGCTGCTTTATGTAGTAGACTTTTGAGCCACTCGAATCAAAGCCAAACCTTTCTCTCCACAATGCGTATTGATTTCCATCTGATCTTTATAAAATATTGACCTGACTTTGCTTTTAACTTTAAATGTCCAGTGAATCCCTATAGTCCTAGAGTAAAACCAAACCAGGCTTTCTCTGTTTCAGTTTCACTCTACAGGATGAAACCAGCTTCTGCTCACTGACTTTGTTGCCTACTATTCTCCAGCACATTGGTGGGAGTGGCAGGGAGGGAAGCCAGGCTCTATCCCATCTCTGTCCATAAGTCGGCTCTTGAACAAAGGTGTTTCAGAACGAGTCTCCACTGGAGCACCCTCCCTGTTTCCTTCTGTCTCTGTAAGCCCCACCCATTCAGTTACTGACTGCCCCACGTTCTAGTTCAAACAGTGTATCTGCCACTGAAGTGGAAGCTGCTTGACAGTGTGCAGGGATGGGCTCAAGGCATGGTATGGCATGGCCTGATACCCCCTCAGTGTCTCTCTGGACTACTCTAATCCTTCAGAAGTTCCTCTCTCAGCTTCTGCAGCACATTTATAGTCTGGACCAGTGGCCTCCGTGATAGAGTGTGAGAAAATCAGTGGGCTTCCACAAGAATACACCAGCACGTACACTGACGCTTTTCAATTTCTATTTGAATAATCCTATAAAGTATGAGACATGTTCATACTGAAATATGTATTTGACATTTATAAATAACATGCACATAGTGGGCCCTTCATTCTGTGGGTTTAACCAATTGTGGATCAAAAATACCCAGAAAAAAAAAAAGCCTGCTGAAATTGTATACATTTCTTTTTCTTTTGGTCTTATTCTCTAAATAATAGAGTGTAATAATTTTCTACATAGCATTTATGTTTGTTATGTGGTATAGCTAAGCTAGATGATTTAATGTATATCAAAAACTCAATATCTTATATGCAAATACCATATCATTTTATGTAAGGAACTTGAGAATTCATGGATTTTGGTGTCCTAGGATGGCTAACTCACTGATACTGAA
This sequence comes from Mastomys coucha, assembly GCF_008632895.1. Taxonomy (NCBI): domain Eukaryota; kingdom Metazoa; phylum Chordata; class Mammalia; order Rodentia; family Muridae; genus Mastomys; species Mastomys coucha. The sequence goes on from NW_022196896.1 coordinate 84,117,969, forward strand.
TTACTGAAACATACTAAATGATCCTGCCTCTCTCTCTCTCTCTCTCTCCCTCTCTCTCTCTCTCCCTCTCTCTCTCTCTCTCTCTCTCTCTCTCTCTCTCTCTCTCTCTCTCTCTCTCTCTCACACACACACACACACACACACACACACACACACACACACACACACGTGTTGGGGGGGTGGTATTCCATGTGCAAGCACTCTAATTTGTGGAGTGAATGATCAAAAACTGCAGAGCCTCACTGTCAGAACAATTTCATTGGAGTTTCAGGGAGTCCCACCCTATCCATTAATCAGAAATGATTTAGCAATGTCCCATGGTGCTCCAGAGGAGACTGAAGCCCCAGTTTTGTGCCTGGTGGATGCTTTACTAGAAGGTATGGCTTCAGAGCAGCGTGTTCCTAAAGTTCCTTCCCAGAGGGAGACATACGCCACCTCTATCCCTCATCGTAAGTCCCAAAGATAAACCAAGGCATGAATCCACCAAAGCTCTTGCAGGGGAGCCTGATGAGTTTATTGAGTGAACTTCCTTACAAAGCATAGGTGAGGGGTTACTTCCTGGAACGGAGGTGCTCCTCCCCTAAAAGGCCACACCTACAAACCCCCTCAGGGATGAGGGCTTTCCAGTATGAATGCAGGAACAAAGTCTCCTCCCCAGTCTTTTACAGCCTACACACTGTAGCCTTCCCCCCCCCCCCAGGCCCTGTGCTGTTAAGGGTTAAGGTCAACCAGAAGCAAACAGTTAGCAAGCCCAGGTGAGATATTACCTTACAAGGTAGTTCTGCTTCAGCAAAAGCTGACTCTCTAAGACGGTGGCAGTTGCTTGGTTTAGAGAACAGTCATGCACTACATGGGGCCAGGAAGATTTGCTCTGGGCAGGTGAGCCGTGGATGCGGAGGGCAGTGGCACCCCCTTTCTACTTCTTTGTCCCTTACCGGGTTCAGAACCTGTACCCCCAAACTACTTTAACGCCAAAAACAAGTGAGACAGGCTCAGGCTTTGCTGTCAAAGTAAGAGGAGATTTAGTGGAGCGTGTCTGGTTTATCTTTTCAAACACACCTATGAATTAAGCGGGAGAAATGAGTAGCTGGAGCTCAGCGGTGTCCCAGTGATGTGTTCTCTTTCCTAGTAAGTCATCCTGCACTGCTTAGCTTTTATTGCATTCTAATACTGTTTTCTGGAGTTTCAAATATATCTGCCCCAAACAAATGACACTATTTCTCTTCTCCAAAGAACTAACAAGATGCACAAAACCCAGGGTTAGAACCAACAGAGTTATTCAGTGAAGATAGATCCATTCTGAAGCCTGAGACTCCTGGTATTTGATGCCCCCCCCGCCCAGTGTGTGTGTGTGTGTGTGTGTGTGTGTGTGTGTGTACATGCACACCTCTACCTATATGTATGTCTGTCTTTAACATGGCATAGCTGTTAATCCTTATCTGAACACACATTCTGAAGCCCCTCCCTAGCTCCATCCCCTAACCCATCCCTGCCCATGTATACACATCTGGACACAAACATGTACGTACTGTCCCCACCATTGCACTCTGCAGACTCTGGCACAGTGTAGAAAGGACATGGTCACATGAAACAATGCAGAGAAACAGAAACCTTGTTTCTAGTTGCTGGTAAGCAAAAGCAGATGCAGTGGGGGCTGGGGAAGCGGAACTGAGATAAGAGAAGGAGGGTGATGGGGTGGAGAGGTCATTTTAAAAACAAGAAGCCCAGGCCCTCTACATGAAAATGCTTTCCTGAGGTCACCTGCCTTCTTGGGCAAGAACTCTACTGTTGTGGAAAATGAAAATCTATCCAGTTAAAAATATCTCCAGAGAAGGACGCAATAGCTGAAGTGATGGAGTATGGGGTCAGAGAACTTAGTGTTACACCATTTCCTTTCCACTGTGAAAGAGATGGTTCATCACCAGGCCTTGTCGGGAATAGGAATCTTCACTTCATGACCCAGCAAGCCAGCCCTCAACCATCACATGACTGTTAGGGGATCTGCATTTTTCTATATTGTCTCTGATTTTCACACCCTGCTTTCATGGTGGAAATTAAATGCAGGGATTACTTGATGTTTTCCCCGGGTCTCTGTATATTTATCCCAAAGATTTAGCTTTTCACAAGACTCTAGTGGTAATTCAAAAATCCTTCCTTGCCTCTCCATATAATCTCTTCAGAGTGTCAGGGTATGCATATACAGGCATCGAGGGCATCCAGCCTTCTCCAAAGACGCATAAATGCTGGAGATCCAGGGAAGCTGGTGTGGGAAATTTTGGAGGTAAATATTGCTTGGGATATTGATTTGGTTGCTGTAACAGAAGATCAGAGAAACAGAAACCTTAGTCTAAAAGCGAGTGAGCTGGTCTCTCTACAGTGTAACAGGCCAAGCACTCCGACAGAGAAAACCAGTGGCAAAGGGACTCAGACGTACAGTTTTGTCAGCTGCTGCCCTCACTTTCTGGCTTCCATTTCAACACCTTGCCTCACAGCACTGCAGGGGAAAGACCTAAAGAAAGTAGGATGCCATTCTAAAGGAGCCCAGAACCCTGCCAATCAATTCTGCTCATGTTCCCTTGACCATCACGTGCTGCCTGCCCTGTAGGATCGCATGAGGACTGGGAACTATGGTTTTGACATGGGTAATGCCTTCTGGTTGTTGATAAGCAAAACCAGATTCTATTCCCTGGAGGAAAAGAAAGAGGGTTAGAGAGAGTAGGGGGTGAGGAGAAAAGAAGACATTGGAAGCCTGGGTCTCTGCATAGAAGGCAAAAATAGATATTGAGACAACAAGTCACACTGCCTCCAGCTTTGCTGGGCTGGGTTGTGAAGCATGTTTGGACTCGAGTTCAGTGAAGGGATTGAAAACCAGAACAGAAAATGCCTTGGGATCTAAAGTAGGCATTGCAAATTTGTGTGTCTCCGGTCTCTACACTTGTGACAAGATAACCTCTTTCCCCATTTAAAAAAAAAAAAAAAGAGCTGGGGAGCTAGGTTAGCCCACTTGCAAAGTGTAAGAATTCAAGTTCAAGCCCCCATACGCCACATATGAAAACCAGTCAAGGCAGTGTGAGTTTGTCATCTCAGTGATGAAGTGGAGACGGAGACGGGATTCCTGAGACTTACTGGCCAGCCAGCCTAGCTAACTAGTGAGCCCCAGGTCCCAGCAAAAGACCTTATGTGGGCCTAGATTTTCAAAACCTACTTTTAATAAAGCTTCTTAAATGCTTTAACCTCTGTTCTGGCCTACCAGCCACCAGAGGTAATGGAAAAGAAAGGTTAGTAGGGTATAGGAGTAGTGGACCTGTTTAGAAATAGTTCTTTGAAGCAAATCCAATCTGTGTTGTCAGGATATATACCAGTAGACCAGTTCAGTAGTGTCAGGATGGCAAACACGTCAGCAGCGGTACTGTGACCCAGCAGAAACAGCCAGGCCTCAGCGAAATCGGTGCCAGTCAGCAGGAGTGACCAGGACCAGCAGGGATGCCTCAGCTGTGATACTCTCATGGAGTGAAGATCAGCGAGCGGAGAGGAAGACACTAGACCAACGAAGCATCATCGCAAAGCTAGCTCTACAAGCCCCCATTACTGTCCGTTGAGTCTATTTATATTCCCTCCAAACATCACATGTCCTCCCATGGGCCTTTCCTTAGCCAAACACAATGCGATTCAGTCTTAGCAAAACTCCGCGTGAGTCTATACCAGCTGATATCATTCTGCCAATCGGCCCAAGTCGGCAACACTGGCAAGAAGGCACCACAACACCACCAGAAGTTTTTTGGTGTGTTTCTTTCTATAAAGTCACAAGAAATGATGGCCATTAAGGAATGGCAAGGCATACCACTATCATCCAGTGTATCCACTACCTGTGGGGTTATATTTATATTCCTTCTTAACATCATGTATCCTTTTCACTCGTGTTTGCTTTAGCAAAACATCCTTTCACCTGTGTCTGCTTCACGAAAACACTCCTTCACAGGCCTGCCCTAGCAAAACATTATCTAACACAACTGACTTTCCAAAGAACCCATAAGTTTCCACTTCAACCCTGTCTTGAACCAAGAAACAAATAATTAAAAAAAAAAAAAAAAAAAAGGATGGCTCCTGAGAAATGATCTCTGAGGTTGGCATCCACATTGGGGCATAGTCATGCGCATGTGTACACACAAGGGTGGGGAGGGACAGGGGCATTCCCACAGGTACCCATTGCTACTGTACAGTTAAATAAAAATAGAGTTTCCAGGTGACATTTTTAGACTCACTAAGTTCTGTTTAAAAACTAAGGTCCCCTCTTCATGTGTGATTCCCAGCCTCACTAACCTTGCTGATGCCCCTTGGCCCATATCCTTCTCTGAGTCTAGGCTCCACTTCCATGAAAGGGACAGCAAAATTGACTTGAAGCTTGTCACGATCACAATTAAGCTTTCAGTGCTCAGGAATAAAAAACTTGTGGTTAAAAAAAAAAAAAAGTGGTGCTACTGCTCCTCAAACCATATTGTAAAATGTACATCTCTTTAAGGAATGTCTGCTCCAGGAAAATAACCATAAAAAGACACTCTGCTTCCTCCAGTGCTGTACAAACTCCATCTGGGACCTGCGTTTGTTTACTTGATTAGCCAAGCGCTTTTCCTTGTTAATGTCTACATTCATCGTCTTCAGTTATTCTTCTGTTTCTCATCTCACCCAGACAAGACCAACCTGGATTTTTTGACAGTCAAGCTGATTTTTTTTTTATCTGTTTAAGCTGCTGGAAGCAAAAATCTGATTTTGCCCCTTACTTTTGTTATTAGGAAAAAGCAATAAAAGCAGGATGTAATTGGATCAAGGATATCTATGATTTTAGCTAGGATCAAAAAGTTAATATATACCTCCACCTTCATATCGGGTTAATTTCAGAATCCAAAAGGTATTAAAAGTTACATGTACACGTGTGATTCTGAGCTGGTCATTTACTTGATGTACAAATGCAAGCATTTTGAGCACTGTAGAAATAATTTAATAGTGGCTGCTCACAGGAGTTGAGTGGTTAATACCAACCTTTTCTTCCCCAGGTCCTGTGGTCAGAGCTGAAAGCCCTCGTTAGTCCTGCTGCACATACATGGCTGGAACACAGGAAACCGGAGCTTCGGCGAACAAGTAAACAATCTCTGCTCACTTTGCTGTACTGTCCCATTCAGATGGATTATGTGTTTTGAACAGGAATGATGTTGTCCCCAAGGAAATAAAAGCTGGTGGGGAGGAGAAAAATCAGCCCTTGTGATTAAAGTTGGAGAGAGGCAGTTGGAGATGCGATGTGATGGGTTTGGAAGGGAGAAGAAAGATGGAGGCATAGGCTAAGGGCAGTAGCCAGGTGGTGGCTTGAACGCAGGAAAGCTATGGTTCCTTAGGGAAGGAACTGTGTGCTTCTGGCTGTTAGAACTGAGAGGTTGTTTTGCACCAAGTTGATACTGATTTGTTACAGCTTCCCTAGGGATTGCACATACCCAGTTCTCTGTCCTGCTCTGTACAACCAGACTGATTCATGTCTCCAGTGTGTTGTGGACGCTAGGTAGAGTAGCTCACAGAAGTGCTGGCGGAAAGAGCAAGGTGTGCCTATGTGCACGGTCTGAACATGTGCACACTAAGCTCATGTCTGGGTTACTGGTTGTGTCATTGTTCTAGTTAGCTCTTATGTCGGCCTTAACATTTCAGAGGAACTTTGCAGATCTCTCCTGATTCATCTTCTGTTGATGTTGTAATTCAGCTCCCAGAGTACATTTTTCTGGAAAGTTCCTTCGGATGCCTCCCATGTACTTTTCTCAATGTGTTCTCAAAGCAATTGTCCTTTTCCATTTGGGGAAGTTTCTGGCCATGTGTTGGGGTGTGTGGAGAGGGTGAGCAGGGATCCAGCAGAGGTGTGAAGAATTAGTCTGTAAGAACCAGGTAAGGGTTTCCAGGGGAAGCCACCCTTCCAGAGCAGCCAATCCTGAGCCAAGACATGGCTGGCTAGGAAGAATAAACTGTGAATTTTTCTCTTAACTAATGGGAAGTTTTTGTGAGTGTATGTAACTCAGAAAGTCTCTGAAAAAAAGGAAATGTTTCACAGCCTTACATCCATTGACTTACAATGGCCAGTGGCCAGTGATGTCTTTGGAGCAGGACCTGCGGCAAATGAGCTGAAGGTCACAGTAGTGTCTCCGCTGAGTCACATTTATACAACTTTGTACCATCAGAAAAAGTAGCCAGCACTACAGGCTTTCTACTGCCCTAATGATAATACTATGTGAGTTTACATGCCATCTTCTAACCTTTGAAGCAATGTGAAATAGCAGGGAAATAGGACTTCCTCTATCTGCAGCCAAACAATGAGGGCTCATGGAAGGTAGTACCACTGCAGGCCAGGCTGGAGCTGTAGTCCAGCAGCCTGTGGAATTGCTGCTGACCAACAGCCTGTGCAGGAGCTTCCAGTTCAAAGACAAGTGTTGAACATACACTGGATTCTCTGAGCTCAGAAATGTCTAGACTATACAGTGATAAGGGCTAATAGAGTTTTGATATGGGTGCTAGGACAAACAGAAATCTTATGAGCTAACCTTAGAGAACGTGCCCCCTTTCCTGTGTCATCATATCCCACTCACTGGCAAAGTCAAGGCCCAGCTTAGATGTAATGGCCATCCGGAAGCTCTCCTTGGCCTCCTACGCTTGGCTTTCTCTCTACTTCTGTAGCCTGCGCAGTCTTCTCGCCCGCAAGAAGACACGCGGACACTAGGTTCCTTCTGCAGCAACATTTATTGTCCTCATCCGTAGGAAAAAAAAGGGTCGAGCCCAAAAATCCGCACTGCTTATATACACCACAGTGCGGCGTGTCTGCCCATGATTGGCTGTTTGCTCATTACCCTACGTAACGCCCCGAAATGTGCCGTGACATTTTTTCACTCTACGCACATGCGCAAACAGTTGTTTACTAGGAGTCGACAGCGGAAGTAGGCGCCATCCTGCCATGGCGAATGCCTCTCCAGCTTCACCGCTCCCCACATACTTCCACTCAAAGTGCTCTAAGAAAGCATTGTGCTTCCTTCGTTGTAGCTTACCTCGAGTGGGTTCTGTGCCCTGCCTCATAATCCTCACTGGCATTTGCTAAGCTCTGGGCCCTGCTCATTTTTCTTCATCTAGTTCTTAGCACAGGCTTGCCTGGGGGAGATGCTTAGCAAAATCTCCCTGAATGAGTAAATCAGGAGCAGGAGACTGAGGCTCAGCTCCGGCTCGGGGACTTGCCCACCATCTCACTGCATGATTTTTTTAATAGCTTCCTTAACTGACACACTTGGGGTCCAAGTTTTCTCATTTGTAAAAAGAAGAGTTTGAGAAGGGCCAAACATTCTTTTCAGAAAATACTGAAATGCTAATATTATGAATAAGATACGAAATGCTAATGTAGCTCATTACCTGTCCAGACTCCTAAGTCAAAGGTCATCTCCTGCAAACTATAAATTGGGAGCATTGTAAGGGATTTTATTTCTCCAGCATGAATTGATTCTTTCACTCCACCTACTCATAGCCATGGATAGTCAGCAGACTCACAGCTATCTATGTGTCTATTATTCTGTCCTTGGCCCATGACTTCCTTTCCTATAAGATACTCTCTGCATTTCTACTAATAGGAGGCAGCTGAGCAAAGGAATGCATTCTGCTACCTCCACTTTTTGTATGAATGTTCATCTCTATTATTAATTCTTATCAAAGCAAGCTAATGAGAGTTTTTCTACACTGAGATTTCTCAGGTGATTATAATTCAATGAACTATGATAGAGGAACAGTGTTAAAAAATCGGCAAATATTAGCCATTCATGAACCTGTATTAGTAATACACATAATTAACTATGTGGAATAGTTGCTATGGAAATAAAAGGAAGAGAGCTTACCATGAGCTGGACAGTAGTGAACATGTGACTGTCAGTTGTAAACTGTCACAAGGGCTCACACATGGTGTCTGCTAACTCCAGAATAGGGGAGTCTGTCAGTCTAAAAGACTGGATTTGAATCTCACATTTTAGAGCTTGTTCTCTCTAGTCGTCCTAAGGATATTATTAAGCATAAGGTAACCAGACCCTTACCGTGTTCTAACTCTTCTCACTCGTAAGCTAAATACACTTAGCTGTCTCGTTAATACTTTACATAGAATTAATTAAAGAGAATTCTTTTTTTGTTGTTTGTTTTTGGAGACAGGGTTTCTCTGTGTAGCCCTGGCTGTCCTGGAACTCACTCTGTAGACCAGGCTGGCCTCGAACTCAGAAATCCTCCTGCCTCTGCCTCCCAAGTGCTGGGATTAAAGGCGTGCGGATTCTTAAAAGGTATGATTAATTTGTCTTAAAATTCGTCCTGTATTTTGTGTAATTGTGACAAATTAAAGATTCAAAAAATAAACTAAAATTATTTCTTAATCTTAGTGCAAAGTCTTGGGTTTTTGAAACATGCTGTCACTGTGTGTGCAGGCTGGCCTTGAACTCCTGGACTCAGGTGTCCCATTTGTTTCATCCTCCTTGGTAGCTGGAAATGCACTCAGGCCCATGCAGCTGTAGCAAGCTATCTTACTACAAAATCTCCATATTTTTGAAATGATAATATTGGAAAACAAAACAGTAGTGTTCTAAATAAACTCACTACAAATAAAACTTAGTTTATATTTAATTAAATGTTTTTGTTGCCTTGTGCAGAATTTCTTTTTATCTTTGGACAAAACTCTGTTGGCACAGCTACTATGCTAAGAAGAAGTGATTTGGGGGCCCCTCCCCCATTACTTTGTGATATGCTGCTTGTTTCGCAGTAGTCACAATGCTGTCTGACCCTGCTGACTCAGCAAAGCACACTTCCGGGTCGGAGACCGTGACCTCGAGCTGAGCGGACAGAGCACATTCTGTTAACAGCGCATCCAAGGAAACAGTAAAGGCAAATGGATTTGTTGTTTTTCTGCAATCAAATCACAGCCAATAAAAAATGATTTGATGACTCAGGTACTTGGTAGAAAAACCTGGGTGAAGAGCTATACCTTCCAAGAAAAAAAAAAAACAAACAAGAGCTTGCCTTTGTCTTTTATCTCCTACTGAGAACAGACTGCAGTGTCCTGTGAAGGGACTTCTGCATTTGGTAACAGGTAAATTACTAAAAGTAGGTTAAGGAAATTAAAAAGGTAATGTTCATGGTTATGTGTTCTAGTCCTCAAAATGAATCTCTTTCTTTCCTTTTTTCTTATTTTATTTTATTTTCTTATTTTATTTTATTGTGACCTGAGGTCTCTTGTAGCTCAGGCTTGCATTGATCTCTATGTAATGGAGGCTGCCCTGAAATCCTCAAGGTCTTGTCTCACCTGGGTGCTAGGATAACAGGGGATAGGATGCTTGGCTGCTAATTCCTATTTTTATGCCACATATAGAAATGTACAGTTAGAGCTCCAATCCTAAAAGGTAAAATAGCAGCATCAATGATTGACAGAATGATATTACAAATTTGGCTATATTCTTTCAAAATGTTACATATTTCAGTTATTCAAGTAAATGATTTTTAATTGATGGGGTAATGAGGGATGTGAGTTGGGAATTATGTGTTCCTTTTCCTATTATCTCCGAGTTTTAATTTACTGTACTTAGTTTGATATATGAGATACATAACAAAACTATTGCCATTATGAAAACATTGACAAACCTGGATTTAACCTATCTCCATTGAAATACAAGATCAGTTGATGATAGAGTTTGTAATAGACCCAAAAGAAGGCACTGGACAAGTGCAAAGAGTTATTCACGAGGAACAGTGATTCACACCTGCCTCAGAGAGGTGAGGACCCAGAAGCCAAGGGACACAGACTTGTTGAAGTAAAAAAGAAGAGATCACCACGCCAGAACCGCCTTTCATTCTTAGTAAACGCTTAATAAGGGTTTTTGAGTGAATAAACGAACTTTAGACTCTTCAGCTGTATGAAGCATTGGAGAATTTACTTTTTGATATAGCATACAAAAATGACACAGGGGTAATAAGTCAGAGTAATGAAAGACTTAAGCTACTTGGACACCTGCTCCAAGTCTTATTCCTGTTTAAGTGAAAACAGGGATCCAGGTACCAATTTGCCTCTCTGACATTTTCATCTCTGGGAAAGGAAAGGAAATGAAGGGAGCTGCTATTTGGATCTCATTTTAACCAAGAAGAGATTGGCCGGTAGAGGAAGTTTTATCCATTTATTCCATAAATACGTACCGGGTGTCTGGCAGTCAGTTTAGCTTTTAGCTTTTGTGATAACCATGAATCTGATGGTGGATACAGCCCAAGTGTTTCAGAGAAGCAGGAGATTGGCTCTTAGAGCTTCAGAGGATAAAAGAGAAATAGAAACTCAGTCCCTAATATTCAGATTAGACCCTTCTGTACTCCCCCGGAACTTCCTCAAACGTGCCTTGACAGATCCAGCCTTGTGCGGCATGCAATTGCCCTTGCTCCCATCCTGTCGGCTCTGGAACTTGAAGCTTCAAACAGCAACACTAGATCTATTACCGGTTTGTGGCTTCCTTGAAAAAAATACAACAGAAAGTGTAGCATAAACCCTTGAGTTATGTGGTATAAAACCAATCAAGAAAAACAACAATGAGCCTCTGATGGTATGAGCATGAGGTCTGTTCCCGGTCATCAGAGATGACTCATACTCTCACACCCATATGCACACCAAAAGTCTGGTATTCTGTGAATGAGCAGAATTCAAACTATGATCATTTTTAAAAAGTAGAAGAGAGATGGCTGCAAATGGCACAGTCATACTAACTCGCAACCAAAGTGAGCCTTTAAGGAAGTGTACAAGTCAAACAGCAGATTCCCTCAGAATTCCGTCAGGAGACCTATGGGATCCGGTGTGGCAAGATCTGGAAGAAACTCTAAAACAACAATAGAAATGTAAAAATCTGGCGAGGAACTATCTAGCAGGAAATGAGGTTGACAAAATAAGCCAGATACAGCAAATGGAACGCACGTGACGTTGCGTGTATTACACATGGTTTGGCTAGTGGCATCGGTACTGTTTCGGTCAGAACTAGAATGCTGTTTCTGTTGTAATTTTCTTATCACAGGATGTTGTTTTATTGTTATAGAGAAAAGAATCAGAAAGGGACAAAGACTTTGGGTGAGAAAGACAGAAGACTGAAGCCCTCCTACTCCTCAGAGGTCCTGTCATTCTTGCCTGCTGACGGGGCTCTGAGGCCCTTTCAGCACCTAACATGTGACCCTCCCAACCCCTCATCATGGTTGGGGATCCTGTTAAAGTGCTGATGTAGCCCTTGCACGCCTATCACAGGCCTACCCCAGCTGCTCTTCCGGGAGGATTTCAGAAAGAAATCCAAAACGTGGAGTGGGTCAAAGAGAGAGAATATAAAATTTCATCCAGATGTTAGAAATTATGGTGAAGACAGTGAGCACTCAGAAAACAGTGTGATGGTCATTAGACACACAGGGGAAGTTAAAGAGGACTAAGGAGTTCTCCCGTTCAGGAGAATAACTGGACTAAAATGAGAAATGAAGAAAACGTGGCAGGTAAGTGCACACACATTTTCATCAAGGTCATTTTCTCAACACCTCAGGATTCCATACTGCCAGTGGACAGGATGAATAGCAACAGCAGACTGACTCCCAGGCTGAGAGTCGGCGTGGTTGCAGAGGACGGCTTTATAGACTCAGACTCCTTTTTATCAGTGATGCAAACAGTGAACATACTAGAAACAATGGCAGAAGCCGACTGTCACAGAACCTGTGTCCCTAGCTTCCTGTGTGTCCTCTCCTCTTGTCCTCACGCCAGTCCTGTGCTCCTGTATCCTCACTTTCTAATGAAGTAAATCCTAACAGCTCATGTCCTCAAGGTTAGACAGCTTCTGAGTAGCAAACTTGATTCAAGCCCAGGCTGTCTACTTAATGGTGTAAGTGACTTAAATTACATCCTTCAGCTTGTGAATGACCAGAGTGAAGTGGACAGCTAAAGTGGAAAGTTATAGATTTGATCCCCAAAAGAACCCTAATAGACTTGAAAAATATGCCAAATGAATGTGGGCCAAATATAAACTCATGCACTTACATTACCAAAAGTGTCAACTGCCAAGGCAAAGAGTCCCTGACATGAGCAGGTCTTGGAGATTTAGGATGTGGAATCGTTACAGCCAGTGGATAGAGTGATATGATTGCCAACGAAATCAATCTTAAGCTACGCTTTGTTTTTGAAGTAATATATTTTAATTAATTCTTTGAGAATCTCACATAGAATACCTTGATCACATTTTTCCCTACACCCCACCTCCATTTGGGGTCCTCTTTAAAAACACTACCTTGCAGCAGATACCCTGGTCCTCTAGCTCTGAAAATCCTTCTGCCCCATCTTCCACCATGTTCCCTGAGCCATCAGTGTAGGGGCTGTGCTCTGAATGTATTAACTGGAGCTTGATGCCAGCGGATCTCTTCATTGTGACCAGTGTGGCTTTCGGTAATGATCTCCATCGGCTGCACAAAGAAGTGAGCATCTTTGATGAGGGATGAGAGAAGGCACTTCCCTGTGAGCCTAAGGATAAGTATTTGGATATTAATACTGCAGTAGTAAGTTCTCATCTGGGCTCTCTGGCTTCACCAGCCGCAGGCAGTTGGCTAAATTTATAGCGTCAGGCATGAATTCCCTCCTATTGCTCAGGCCCTAAGGTAGTTGGTGACTCCCAAGCTGTAAGTACCGCTATTGTGCCTTTCAGAATATTTAAGCAGCAGTTTAAAACGAGTAAAGCCATAGGACGAACGAACAAGAAATAGGTGAGCCCTTAGAAAGAATCGCCTGTAGGTCTGATGAGAAGAAATGTAGCATGTTAAAAATAATTTAAGGATTCCTATTTTCTAGTTCCAACGTCCTTTATTATGTGAACGATTCTGGACTAGAATATGGGAAGCATACTTGAGATAAGCTGAGTTGGGGAAGAGTGCCGGGTCCTCCGGCTATCTGAAGGCAGGCCTGTGGCATCGCCTAGGAAGCTGCCACAGGTGGCTAACTCAGCTCTCGCCAAGAGTGCCTCGCCCTATACAGAAGATGCTCCCTAGGCGGTCTTGGGAATCCACTGTGATTGTATTTGCTGAACTAGGACTTGGGGGTCACTTAATGAGGATGCCGAGGAGGGAATTCACTTACTGGTGGAGAAGAAAGGGACTCCTTGCAGACTCCAGGATTCCCTAAGAGCAGGCAGTGACCTTCTCTCTGGGAAACTAGTGAAGGACACACACTGAGTTAAGATTGAAGCTGCACCAACTTGTGGGGAAGTTGAGTCCTAGAGGTGTTGAGAGTTGGGTTGGGCCACAAATCAAACCAATGTCTGCAAAAAATGTCTGGCAGAAAGCTTTTTGCATCCTCTGGTAACAGTTTTCTTTATATTTGCTTCAGAGGGTTGAATCACAAATTGTTTTCTATGAGACCATAGTTTCTGAGACCTTTTTGGCTCCGCCTCTGGGTGGCTTCCTTCCACTGCTGTCTCATATTTTCAAATGTGAATGGCATAAAGGAAGTGGTTGACTGCTGGGGGGAGCCTCCTGTGTATCAGCTGGCTGGGACGTGGTTTCAGTTTTCATTGGAAGCTCACACAAAGCATAGCCAAGTTGAGGATGAGAACTTTTCAGTGCCTCATGGGAAGGTAAATAAAGACTGCAGGTAAAGCCTGAGAAGCAGCTTCCGAGGGACTGCTGCTGCCTCTCCTGGGATCCTGGAGTCACCAGACACTCGAGAGTTCCTCATCTTCATGAACTGTGAGTGAGCAAGTCCCTTTCCTTGAATGGCTAACCAGACCCTGCCCAACACATCACGTGTCAGCACAGGGCTAGCTTTTCTTTCTTTCCAAGATACCAGATAACAACAGAAAGAAAGGGGGAAGAGCATCCGAGGTCAAAGTTCTCAGAAAGCCTGATAATTTGGAAACATTTTTGTGACCTCTTTGACTTTTGTTTTTTTAACCAGAACATTCCATTTATGGTTATAAATGCTTTCAGATACTAAGCTATCCTAATTGTAATGAGCCTCCTAGGTTAGTGTTGGACAGTTACGTCTGTGTACCAATAGAATGGTCTCTAGCATGGGAGTGACTCTAAAGTTTGATGCTAGCTTTGCTGAAAACCAGTCCTGGGACCTGGCTTTCACATGTAAGCCTTAGTTCCTATCAATAAAACAGAGTTAATAATATTAGCTTGTAGGACTCTGTAAGGGTTTGGTGACATAGAAATGATCACCCAGTGTGGTGCTGGAGGAGAGGTGGTTTGATTTGTTCATTGTTGTGTTCCTAGCACAAAGACTAATGTTAGGTGCCAAGGCATGTGCTCGGCTGAAGGTTAGTGAATGGACAAATGAATGGATGAATAAATGAAAATGGCCAATAACAATCCATATTGTGAAGGCATGACAGACCTGTCAGACACAAGAGGTTTTTGTAGAGCAAGATGACTGATTGCCAAGAGGTTTGAAGGGGACTGTCAGAGCCAAATTTATGTTTTTTCCATTGTGTAGCATGGCTTCAGGATCTTCCGAATGCCTAGTAATGGGGAGAGCACTGAATATCTTTACAGCCTTTCCTGGGTTCCTACTCTGTTCTCAATGGTGAGTTTAAAATGGCCTCATTCTAACTAAGCCTTTATCAGTGAAAGCTTGAAATGAAATTGGAACCAAGATTGGTTGGTAGTCATTCACAAATAGATGAAAACCTCGATTAAATTTCAGGCATTTCCCGTGTTTAATACTTCCTGTGCTCATGAGAGAAGCATTTCGCAAAGCAAAGGTCCTTTCTGTGTCTGGTTAACATCTTCGTCAAGCCTGAGTGTGGTAAATTATACATTCACTGTCGGACAGCTCCCAGTTTGTAAGTCTAGGTACAAATAAAACCAAGAGGACTCTTAAATACATCACATGTTGCTTTCTCACAGAAGAAACATGGCTGTAAAGATGTCATTTCAGAGATCCATGATATTAGATTAAAGCACACAACATCGGTAAACTGGGAGAGTAAAAAGTCAGGGGCATCGTATCAGAATCAGTAATCTAAAAAAGTCTAGCTTCCAATTCCAAATTTCAGGAAATAGAAGCTTCAGAGCTTTGTAACCAAAAATGATGACCAATAAGGGGAAAAAAAGCAAGTGGAGATGAGAACTGATCTCTGTTGGCTACAGGACAAAACAAAACCAGGGCTTCACGTAGGCACAAGCATGCAGTTTAAACCATGCCACCTAACACCTTGTACACTGTTGTCCTGAGTCATGTAAATGCTTGCTGCCTGATAGTGTTACTCCTACCATGAGCCAACCTTAAAGGTGGGCTGCATCGCAGTTAAGTAAACTGAATCTGATAGGAGCACACAGGAGATCACCAATAAATATTTATCAGTGGACATCTGGACAGGAGCAGGCAGGCAGGTTTTCTTTCTGTCTCAATCCGTGACACATTTGTCTCTACCAGAGAGCGTTTTCTTTGACACTCTTACCCAGAGTACCTTTTCCGTCTTTGCTGATACTGCCCTGAGGAAGTACAAAAGGGTACCTTCTCCCTGAAGCCCTTCTGACTAGAGCCAGCTAAATTAAAACAGCCTCTCCCCCAGCCCCTAGAAATCATCTTTTCAGAGTGATTTGTTTAGTGGTTGGTTGGTTATCTTCCAGTTTATCATGGTTGTGGCATCTGCACCCCGCACAACACACATCCTTATCCGAAAAGTAGTTGCAAATTGTCTAGGAGCACACACCCAGACAGCAAGGTCAGGGTCAGACTAGACTTGCGGACGTGTTTCACAACTGTTGATGAAATTCTTAGCATTAGTAAAAAAAAAAAAAAAAAAAAAAAACAAACAAACAAAAAAAAAAAAACAAAAAAAACTGACTGCCTGCCCCTGCAAATCTGCCAAGAACAGGTACAAATGGAATGGAGACTGAAAGATGGATCTATTTCATCAAACATGTGGCCAAAACCTAATACATGGACACCTCAGAATTGCTTTAAGGTAGATTGGGTAACTAACTGACGCCTTCTGATGGAAAGTAATATATGGTCTATTTAGGCGAGAGACCTGTTCAATATTTGATATGCTGTACAAAAATCAGTTTTGATGCATTCAATCTTTAGAAATATGATTGGGGGTGGGGACTAAGCCACATATTGCTGAGGCTCATAGCCCGTCATGAGCATTCGCAGTGTGAGCTGAGCCACAGGGGAGGCCCAAGCTCAGAACAAAGAAGAGAACATGACTGTGCTTTTAAGCCTTTGTCCTCTAAATAGCGATAGTAAATAAGGCAGGCAGAGAGAAAAACTTTCCAAGATCCCAGAAGGGCATGGGAGCATCAACAGCAGCAGAAAAGCATACTTGTGCTGGTGTTACATGTGCTTGTAATGTGCATGTGATGGCAATGTTAGTGGTTACATGTGTTTGCTCTGAGTGGCTAGAAGTGACATTTGTCTCTAACATTCCAAAGAGTGGATGAATTTTAACCTGAGGGAGCTTCCTGGAGGTCCAGTGGAGTCCAGGAAGGGAGGTGTGGGAGGTCCTTGATGCTCAGAATGACTAGGAGGTGTGTCAGGTTGACAGTATGGTAGGGATAGAGAGGCCCCTGTGGTGTGGCTAGTACTACATGTAACAATGTTGATTCTAAGGTTCATATCAAGAGAGGGCCCAGTCTCTTTTGTTTTGTTTTGTTTTGCTTTGCTTTGCTTTGTTTTGTGGAGACAGGGTTTCTCTGTGTAGCCTTGGCTGTCCTGGGACTCACTTTGTTGACCAGGCTGGCCTTGAACTCATTCATGGATCTGCTCCTGCCTTCAGAGTGCTGGGATTAAAGGCATGTACTACTACCGCCCAGTCTGAGAGTAAGAGAGATCCCAGTCTTTTTTTTTTTCTTTTATTGGATATTTTCTTTATTTACATTTCAAATACTATCCCCTTTCCCAGTTTTCCCTCTAGAAACCCCTTATCCCATACCCCTTCCCCCTGCTTCTATGAGTGCGCTCCCCCACCCACTCACCCACTCCCACCTCCCCACCCTGGAATTCCCCTACCCTGGGGCATTGAGCCTTCATAGGACCAAGGGCCTCTCCTCCCACTGATGCCTGACAAGGACATCCTCTGCTACATATGCAGCTGGAGACAAGGGTCCCTATATGTATACTCTTTGGTTGGTGGTTTAGACCATGGGGAGATCCCAGTCTTAAGTGTCAGAAGCTGTAAATAGAAGACTGAGTGCTCGGCAGAATGGAAGAGTGACATAAGGCGATATTTCCTCCTTCCCCACGTCTTTCTGTTTACCCAGCTAAAGTCAGGCATTATACTCCACACTCAAGCAAAAGGCAAGCAGGATAAGAAGCAGACTTCTTAGGAGGAATTCGCCGACCCTACCTCTCTCTGTCTTATATGTGTGTACCACTTTGTAAGTATTTACTAATTTTCTCATTATACCATAACTCAGGTGAAAGATTTATTTTTATGACTGTTAGAAATTGAAAAATATCAAAAGTGACCAGAGTGAGTTTTATTAGCTGCGATGATACTCCAACCTCGTGCATTCTTGTGTCCACCTTTATACAAGGGCTTGAAATCAGCTGGAAGATTCACTGACTTCCAGACTGTTCCCTATGTAGCCCACAGTCTTTACTTAGACTTTGCTTTTTCTGCAAGATATCTGTTTATTGTTCTCTAAAGATAGAGCCGCAGTTAAGAGCTTGGTCACTAAAACAGTGTTGACATGGGTAGCCATGGAACGAGTTTGCACAAAAGGTGTGGTCTGTGGAAAGAGGGATTGCGATAGGGGACTTGATGGTGCAGAAGCTTTTCAAATGCTGGGATGTAGCCATTCACAGCCTGTCAGCATGCTGCAGTAATGCCTTGCCTTGGACTCTCACATCCTCCCCTCTGGGGTTGCCCTTCGTCTGGATCAGGAGGCAGTCTCAGTGGAACGGGAAAGGGTCGAGCCTCACAAGGGAGATATGTGACCAGAAGCTTGGGCACTGAGGACCCGTGCTCTAGAGTCAGGATCCTCAGGTTCTTACCTGTTAAATGAGGGCCCCAGGAAAGGGAACACACAGACAGCAGAATCTAATTATACTCCTTTGTAGTATTTTTATTGAACTTGCTGTGTGCCAGGCACTCTTGCAATCACTTTACAAATATGAATTTATTTCTGTTGCTTTATCTCCCAGTGAGCTATCTGCTAGCTATTATTACCATAACCTGCTCACCCCCGACATCAGGCAGAGGCAGAACTGGGGTTCAGTCTTGGTGAAGTATTATTACTTATTTGTATCAAATAATCTTTATAGCAGAAAAGAGGTGTGGCTCCTCTCTAGGGTGACAGTAGCCCCTCTGGTAGAGTGGCTTTCTGTGCCCACTACTTGTTTGTGGTTAACTTGTTAGGCTGTAATGCTAAGGTCAAGTGAGGCCTGATCAATAAGACTACAGAGTCCAGTTTAGATATATTTTGTTTAGATCATTTTTAGCTCATAACTTAAATGATTGTTTAGATCATTTTAGTTTTCTAAAGAAAACCAAATCGGCAAACTGGGTAACATGAATAGAATGGACCCAGGTAAAAATAGGTCTGATAAGAAACTTCCAAATGGTCACCCCAACCATGCTCCTTACACTAGCCCTTCGCTGGCAAAGGCTAGGTGTCTAACCCCTTTGCATGTTTTCACTGAATGCTAGATTAGCTAACACATGTTTGCACTTGTGTCTAGAACTAGATACAGGATTGAGAAATTATTACTTCTGGGTACAGTGCCAGGACTGTTGGCTCATGGATTAATGAGCCGTTCCTGGTGTCACAGGGAAGATGAGAAGCCCTTAGCAGACAGTCATACCTAGAAGTGACCTTTGGAATGGTGACTGCCATTCCAGCCTGAACTGGCTCCCGGCCTCTGCACAGTCAGTGTAAAGGTTACAGGTTCATCTTTATGGATCTGCTTCCCCCAGGGTAAGAAGAAGGAGGAGCTGAGCATTCTACTGCATGGACATGCAGACAGAGACACTGGACAACTTTACAAAAGGAAGCCTTCAGTAGGGCCTTCTCGGGCCTGGGTGTCGGAGGCTGTGAGTCCATTGCTGATTAGTCAAACACACCCAAGATCCTGCCACTACTCCGGTTCCTGGCTCTGCCTCGTCACCATTGCAGTGACTTACTGGTCACAGTAAACAAAAGTTCATAAAGGTGGCCTGTGGGGGAAGAGAATTGGCTATTTGGCTGCTGATGAAGAAGCAGGCAGCTGGAACAATCTATTCCTGACAGCCTGAAGCCGAACACGAAGAGACCTCGAGAGTGAGTCAAGGCTGGTTGGTTGGGACAGCTTAGGGAGATCTGCTGGGGGTATGGGAGAAAGGAGCACAGGACCAAGGGTTGGTTTTCAGAGGCAAGCTCTAATTTGGCTGCAACCTGAGACATTTCAAGAACATGAATTTCTCTGCTTCTTTGAGAGGGTTGTTTAATATTTATTAAGAAAATTTGTGAAAAGAGACCACTGTGCCTTGGTTAGACAAGAGATGCTAAAACTGAAACATGCTCTGAATAGCCAATGATTTCTGTACTGAGGGTTTGTTCAGCAACAACTGAGCCCGCCTTCCTCAATTAGTGTATCTGTAGGTTTGTTCACCAAGTTTAGTTAGGGGTCTTCTGTTTCCTTTGGGGACAGCCATGTTGTATTCTGGGGTGGATACTAGAAAAAGCTTTAAAAATAAACACCCAGCCCTGCCACTTCCAACAGCAAACCTGTGATGGGACTGGGTGGGCCTTACCATTAGTATAGACGGAATCCACAGTTGTTCCCTGCAGAGCCTTGATGGTGACAGTTTCAACCCAGTGTCCTCTCCTACTCCCATATCTGGCTCTTTCCTGAGCTTGTGTGATCACAAGTCTTTTTATCACTGGATCTATCTGTCAGCTCTTTGGAGAACAGGAGCCTTGGGACCAGAGATCCAAGTTCAAATCTCAGCTCGGCAGCACTGCCTACATGTGTGTCTTGCCTCTCTGTTCTTTCATCTCATTTTCTATAATATGAAGTTGACAAGGACACAGCTTCGTCTAGAATAAGGCCTGTTCGCAAGGATAAAATGAATTAATACCTGGAAATGTATAGAAAATTCTCGGGGAAGACGGTAAGCGTTCACTCGGGGTTAGCTTTGACCCTTCCCAGCATCCTCCACGGACCTGGTACATTGTTGGTATTAAAAGAATGTTCAAAGATGAAGGCGAAACCTTGCCCTTTCTGAGGCCTGCCCCTCTAGGTGGCTAATGGTGGAGGGAAGGAAAGCATGCTATGTTTCATTTTTAGCATTCCAGGAGAGTTTATGCTAAGATTTTGGGCTCTGGAGAGTAAAGAGTTGTGTAAAGCTCTTGTCTTACGCCCTCTGGGATTTGGTATTTGTCCTGCGGGCAATGGGAAGGAAGGAAAAGAGAGCCTGTGTGGTCTACGTGGGCACAGTACCTGTGGCTTGTCTTTGAGACGGGGTGCAGAGGTTCTTCTGAACCCCTTCTCTGCTTCCCACACTGGCCTTTCTAGAGGCATCTCTGAGGATGAGCCTATTTTAATAACTGGCGTTTACATCACTACATCTTAAAAGGACCACGTGTAATTGAAATCCTGAAACAAGTGGCTGCTTGTCCAAGGTCTAGGTCACCGCATCGCTATGGAAACACACATTTGTTTTAAAGCCTAGCAATCGAAAGTGGGTCTTTATAGGAGCCAGTGTCAGGTCGCTTTTGGAGATAGGCATTTATTTATAGTCTCCAGCCATCAAAGACCTGTGAAATCAAAATATTTTAAATTAAATAGGAAAACCATGCCACAGGTGAATGTTAATAGAACCCGCGGTGTATGTGCGCCCCCCCCAACTCTGATTCTGCACCAACTGAGATCACCCCATTTATTTCCACTGTCCTCTCTCTGCTTTGTAGCTCCTACTCGCACTTGGGAGGTAGGGGGAGGAGATGCTTTGGCACTTTATGCAAAAATGGTTAATCTTCATTCATAAGCATGTGCTGGTACTATTAGCAAAAGGAAAATTTTGAAGTGGGCCTGTCATGTAGGGTGATTTGTACTTGCCCTGACATATCTTGTCTACGTCACGTCCACGGCTGCTCAGAGGCACAGGACCCTGCTTCTCTACGAGCATCTGTCTACCCTGTGTACACAGGGAACTCAGAGGCACAGGTCCCTCCTGCCTACATGAGCACCTGTCTGTTGGTGAAGACATTCTCCCAGAAAGGACTGAAATTCGCATCAGCACATCCTGCCCTAGATCTGCTCAAGTGATATTCTAAGTGATTGGAAGCTTTTATCTGCCTCTGAAAGCAGGCCTTTTCAAATAAGTATTGACTGCTAATGACCTGTTTAAATAAAACATTCAATTTTCTTTCTTCCCCCCACAAAGAATTTAGTAGGCAGAGACATTTCTAAAGGAAAGGCTAACCCTGCTTTTCAAAAGAGGCTGAGCCAAAGCTTTTAAATGTGAACATTTTTTCCTGACATTTGCCCTTAAAATGCTATTCAGTGAAGCTGTGCTAACAGTGGGTTGAGTACATTGAAGTGTCTTTGAATAAAAAATGCAACCTTGAGGGTTTTTTTTCCTCCAAATTAAACAAAAATGTCTAAGTAAGTACTGCCCTACAAAATTCATATTTCTGTCAACATGCGGTCTCATTGTTTGTATATCCTCATTCTTAACAATTAAAAAGAATTTCCTCTAAGGAACAGGGCGTTACATGCAATCTTAAAAGCAGCACTAAAAAAAAAAAAAAAAAAGTAAGAACCCATGGAGTGTAACTCTGAGAACTCAATAATTAATAAGGGCAGATAGGTGACATAGGCCCAGAGTACCCCAGGCAGGCAGGAACCTTTCCTGGTAGTAAATGTAGAGAAACTTTCCATTTTAAAAAAGGATAAGTATTTTCCTCCTCATTCGGCATGTAAGCACCCCACCGTGCGTGGAAGACTGTACAGTGAGTCTCTGAACTAGTGGGAAGGTGACAGAGAAATAGCGCCTGCTACATCAAGCCCATGCCCTTTCTGCAGGTGAACGGTCAGTCTCCCGCCACTCTGAGAGTCCCCATCCACTCCACTCCGGTTGCCTTTTCTGACTTGCAGTGCCCAGGAGCTACAAAGGACCAACCATAAAGGTCACTGAGTACATCCACCTTTTCTCCACACTTGGCGACGTGAGGCTCACAGGCCAGGCCTACGTAGGGCCCTGTCAGGATGAAAGGCACCCTTTACAGACAAGTGCAGCTTCCTCAGCTCCCCTGCCCAAGCCTGTCTTGTTTCCTACCTACTCAGACTGCAAGTCGCTCTGGGATAATGGATGCCAGGAGGAAGATGAAATGAGTCAGTCTTTCAAAGGTAATAGCATGCCCTGAACTAAGAAAAACTGCAGGTGTCTCTTAGATGTCCCTATTCTGGGAGACCGGTGGACATTGTTTTGGCAAAAAGTGGGACTTTCAAGACTATAGTTCAGAGTCCCCGAACTCTGAAAGTTGCTGTGGGCGGAGTCAGCAGGGCTCCCTTTGAGTCTCTGTCCTCTGACTTTTTGCAGGCTTTTGACAGACTAGTCTCTCTGTGCTCACCACTCACAAGTATAGAATAAAAAGAGTTCTGATATCTACCTTGAAGTTAAGAGGGATAAATGAAAAATTTAAAAAAAAACAAACAACTTGTGTCTAGAGTAGCAGAATGCCTGACACATTGCGAGCTCTCTGTAAGTGTGCTAATCGATATTTAATAATGTTAGCAGAAGCACCACTCTTCAGTTCATAGGAAATAACCATGCTTGTCTATCCATCTAGACTTCTGTGGGATGGAGTCTCTAGTCTTAGTAGGTGGGCTCTGACCTTGAGCCTGGTTGAAACCCTGATTGCCATGTTCCTTCTCCCTCAGCCCAGCTCCTGAGTCACCCAGCCCGGCCTGTGGCAGACTGTCTGCATTTCTAACAAGTCCCCAGGGGTGAGGATGTTCCTTGGGGAACCACCTCCCAAGAACCACTGCTCTGGTACAGCACTTTGCAGTAGAACATAATGTATACCCACAGACATGATTTTGAATTCTGTAGCAGACACATTAAAGAAAATATATAAATAAAAAGGAATGAATTTAAAAATTGGGTAATATACCTTGCTTAACTTATCTATTCAATCATTTCAACACACAGGCAATATAAAAATATGAATGAGACAGTTTACATTCTTTTTGTGTAAAGTCTGTAAATTCCTGGAACTATTTTATATTTCCAGCATATCCCAGACTAGACATATAGGACATTGAGCTGGAGAACAGCTGTTTTTTAATCACAACCCTGGTTCTTTTAGACCACACAAATTTCTCTTTTCCAAGCACCTTAACTAAAGAGTTTCTGGTCATTAGGCAAGAGACCAGAAGGGTCCCTGCCCTGTACCATCATGAAGTTAGGACACTTACTGTCCACTCCCTACAGCTCACAATGATAACTTACTACTCTAGTAATAACCTCAGATAAACAGTCTGATTGTTATGGTTTTTTTTTTTTTTTTTTTTTACAAATCGTGGGAAAGCAGTTCATAAATGCTTCAATAGAAATCGTTAATATCATTTTCTTAAGTTTCTCTCCTGGCTTCCTCTGGTTCTCCAAGGCCAATTCAGACAGTGTGATGTAATGCCTGAGAACAGGAAACTGAATCTGAGAGCCAGCCTGAGTTTCAGAGAAACAAAAGTGAAACCATGTCACTGCCTCCACAGAAAGCCAGGGCAAATGCTAAGCAGCCAGGCATCTTGGAAGTTTTCCTGTTTCCATGACTGCAAGAGAAACACAAATATTTGAACTTGGAGTAGGTGATTGATCACATTGACATACCCAGGAAACTTCATTGTATTATGCCAATTAGAAATGCTGAGGTAAATATATTTGCCAGAATTCCTACTCAAGTTTATCTCTCATAAAAATGTTTACTTTTGTTTGGAAGCTAGCAGGTTTCAGAATGGCATTAATGCATGCTAAGTAAGGTCATCACTCAGCCGGTACTTCAGTTTGATAGAACTTTGTGCCTGAAGTGGTTGGTGTTAACCATATTTATGTTTTATTAATTTTACTCTGGAGGAGTGTAGAGATGATATATTAAAGTGGTGAATTCTTTCCTTTGTGATTGATGTCTTTGCCTAATAAGTTTTTTACAACTTTCTTGATCTTTATTTTTGTCTAGGGTATATAGTAAAACATATGATAAAACATATTTGAAATGGTATTACTGCTATCCAAGTTATAATTTTAAGAAAAAAATCTTAAAACATTAGCTAAGCTTTTGAAACGCTATGTAGAAAACAGCCTTTAGATTTGGGGGCTTCTTTGTGCTGGCTGACAGACTGGCTGGAAACATGATTTCGTAGACTAGAGTACAGTTGTTACGTCTCAGAACACCTATGCTGAAGAAGAATCATTAGGCGACTTCATTGTTGTACAAGCATCATGGAGTACATGTACACATGTCTAGATTGTGCAGCCTCTTCCACACATCAGATGTGTGTCATATGCCAACCTGTGTGTAGCTTGACATTGACTAACGCCATCTGTGGTACAAGCCTACAGTTGGATCCCAGTAACCATATGCAGTACATGCCTACAGTTAGGCCTCAGTAACTCTGCCCATTCCAAGAAGAGTTTCAAGTGCTAATAAGAGAAACGTTCTGGGCAGTGGAGGTGCACGCCTATAATCCCAGCACTTGGGAGGCAGAGGCAGGTGGATTTCTGAGTTCAAGGCCAGCCTGGGTCTACAGAGTGAGTTCCAGGACAGCCAGAGCTACACAGAGAAACCCTGCCTCGAAAAAAAAAAAAAAAAAGAATTAGAAACCAGGTGGGGTTTTTTCCTCGAAGAATTCAGAGTTCTCTCTGCCTTGTAGACTTGAAGCTCTTGTGACCAACAAACGTTAAGGAATGAATTATGCACCACATTGATCCATAATACACTACCAGATGAAATAACCAAGCATGGATTGGAGGAATTGAGAACACCTTTTGTCTCTACATACTCACCAAAGGACCTGCACCATGCCAATACTGGAGGCTTCTGTCTGCAGCTTGTGGAGCTGCGGTTTCACATGGTTGGATGCTGACCTTTGTCAAAGGCAGGGCAGTAAATATGTGTCTCTTGGAGGGCATGTCCCTTTACTATCTAGAGTAAACAAGGCTGAGATTAAATGGAACTGACTGGTCAGATGCAGTTCATAGCAGGAAACAGATTCTCAAAAGCTAAGGGCCACAACACAGTTCATGCTCACAGGGGACAGGAATGAGTCTGTTGCCATGGTGCATGAAGCGTTGCAGAGGCCAAGTGTGCTTCTGAACACCCAGGCAGGACCAGAACTGACTGAAAGGTGCAAACACACATGAGCATGAAGCTGAAGTTCTCCTTCACCAGCCCATGGTGTCCCTGGTACCTGTCCTGATCAGTAGAACCCAACTTCGTAGCCAATGATTTAACCCATAGTTTTTCAAGGCAAAGTAAAATTTTGATCTACTTAGACTGAAGCCCTTCAATTAGTTTCTATAATTGGAGATATGGGCAATTTCCCAACCTTCTAGTGTATGCCAGCCAATAGAAAGATGTGATTTGGAAGGAACACTAAAATCTACCCAGAAAGAAGAACCTGCAGAGGAAGCCCTTCACATGGGGCCGGGGCAAAGATCAGCTCCTACAATTATTCCTATCTTCACATCTGAGAAACCTATATAGCCCCAATCAATTTTAGCCAGTATTTCCTTTTCATGGAAAAGCGATGTTGTCAATAATCCTACTGGCATTAGTATTTAGGAAGAGCCTCTGTTGAATTGTACTGTGAGGTTAGTTAGAGAGAAGTTGCTAAATAAAGGTGTCTGTCTATGAGTGTGTGTGTGTGTGTGTGTGTGTGTGTGTGTGTGTGTGTGTTGGTGTCATGCACAAGCTTTATCTTGTGAACATTTTACCATCAGTGCCACTGACACTTTTGGTGATGTTTACATAATGCCAGAACTTCTATCTGGATAAGACAACCAAACTGGTCTCTGCTAAGTGCTATCTATGTCTTGCAGGCATAGCATTGATGAAGGTTTCACTTTCCATGGCTATAATCAGAAAAGCCCTGCACAGCTTCCCTGTTCATTGTTAGAGACAACCAGAGAATAATTGTTTCCTGGAACCATTCAAGGGCAGGAGTAAGCCAGAGCAAAGTGGAAGTCTGATCTGCCAGCCAGTACATTTGCTGTCTCCCTTATGCCAACTTTGGGGGCATAGTATTTGCCAACCAAAAGAGATGAGAGGTGTTTTTCAGTGGGGTGGCTGTCTGTGCAGAGCGCATTGCAGAGAACCGCCTTCCTGGGAGTGAGTATGCAGGGCCTCTGGCTAGCACGCCCAAATGCACATGTCAGTTGGCAGTACTCTTTGGAAAGTTCTAAAAATAAAACCTGATTGTTTCCAGAATCTGATAATATGTCTAAACAGATTCCTATTTGAGAATAACTGAAATGATAATAGGGTCTACAATGGATAATGTCAAGCTTTCATCCAAAAGCTGGCAAAAAGTATTAAGTCAGAATTTATATTTTACTTAAGACCTAGGTTTAAAAGAAAGTGGAAGGAATCAAAAACATTTTTGCAAACAGTGTTGCACACGTGTCTTCTCTGGAGGTAGGGATACTTGATGTCAAATGTCAGAAAGAACACAAGAAAGTGTTTCCTTGGTTATTGATTGAATCAAAATAATTAAAGATTTAAGATACACTTTCAACAATAATAGTCAAAGATTTTGGCTGAATAGTAGAAAGGAAACTCCCATGGATTGATGTTAGGGACACAGACCTCAGGGTGGAGCTCCTGCACGGACAGCAAAGGTACAGACCTGGTGTTAGGAGTTAGGATGTTGAGCACTGTCCAGGGTCCTTGAAACTGGAGATGGGGCACTCACAGTGTTCAGAAGATGTGGTGAAAGTACACATGTGTCCTGGAAGTTGTTAGGAATGTATTGCTAAGTGTGCCAATGGTGAGCAGGCCAGGAAAGTGGCAACTGTAGCAGTCAGGAAAACTCTATCTCAAGAAGGAAGAAACTTGTGCTAAGGTGAAGTTGACCGAAAAGAGGTCAAAACATTCTGCATAGAAGGAGAAGAAAGAATACTGTATCTTATGTAGACAGTTGAGGCCATTTTTTAATGGCTCGTTCTGTAGTATTGCCCACCTGTGCTCAAAAAAACCTCACACGTACGTGAGAGTAACCAAGGGGGCTGATGGTACACTGAGGAATGCATGCTTATTTGAAGTTGGTACAATTTCAGTTTTTGACTATTTCCCCCTCTTCTCTTTTTCGTAATGAGAAGAAACGTGGTTTGGGTTCATTCCCACCTCTCTGTGTCATTTTCCATGCTAATACAGTATAGATAAAAAGATATGCATTATCTTCCAGACTTACTATAGCATGCTTTTAGAACAAACACACCTGAGTCAAATGTTGAACTGGAAAGTATTTCTCCATTCTAAGATCATACTTACGATCAGGGCTGAATGGAATGATTTACCATATCAGTAGGGAGAATGTCTTGGGCACCCTTTGTTGCTGTGCTAAGACACCATGACCAGGACAGCTAATAGAAGAAAGAGTTTATTGGGAGCTTACGATTTCAAGGGGTGAGTGGATGATCATCATGGAGAGAAGCATGGCAGCAGGCAGGAGGCATGATGCCAAAGCAGTATCTGGGAGCTTATATATGATCACAAGATGGAGGAAAAAGGGAGAGAGAGACAGAGAGACAGGGAGAGAGGGAAAGGGAGAGAGGGAGGGAGGGTGGAAGAGAGAGAGAGACAGAACTAGGAATGATATTGTACTTTGAAAGCTTAAAGCCCACTCCTGGTGATATAACTTCTTCAACAAGGCCACACCTCCTAGTCCTTCTTAAACAATTTCACTGAATGGGGACTAATCATTCAAATATATGAGCCTTTGAGGGACATTCTCATTCAAACCACAACAGGACATAAAAATTACAATTGGGAAGTCATCTTTGAAGCATTAACCATTTCTTTTATCCCTTCTTTATAGGGCTTATACCCCTAGAAGGAAGATGGCTGAACTCAACACTCATGTGAACGTCAAAGAGAAGGTAAGGTCTTGCTGTATGTTGACTCTCAGAAACTGCAAAACAGGTAACAGAATCTCTGCTGGCAGAAACTTGATTATAATGGAAGAAGAGAAAAATGGTTTGCAGAGATACATAGAAAGTCTGTTGCATTTATATAATATTTATCAGAACATTCATCTGTGGAGTGTGTGATAAGCACAATACACTTATTTTCTCATTTTTACCATAACTTCCATGATGCAGAGACAGAAACT
This sequence comes from Mastomys coucha, assembly GCF_008632895.1. Taxonomy (NCBI): domain Eukaryota; kingdom Metazoa; phylum Chordata; class Mammalia; order Rodentia; family Muridae; genus Mastomys; species Mastomys coucha. The sequence goes on from NW_022196896.1 coordinate 84,146,323, forward strand.
GAGTGAGAGCACAGGTGAATCCTGTGGCTTAGTTCACATAGCACATAAACAGCATCTGAGAACTTGAGTGCACGACTGCCTCTCCAACCATCTTGAGGCTCTTTCAGATGGCCTTTTAGGTGTCTTTGAACCTTGAGAGTTCATGACACAGAACTCCCCCTCCCTTTTCCCCTCCCATCTTTATAATTTGTTATGAACTGATCACCATTCACAGCCCTTACCAGTCTGGAAAGCTTACTTGACTTTCTGTCAATATCATTCTCTTGCCATCAGTGTATTAATAAATGCATTGCAGTATTGAGTCCTAAGGCCTTGAATCATAGCCCTTGGAGATAAATCTACCCAACCTACTCCATAGCAACAGAGACTAAGGGATTCACACATGGTCATGAGAGCCTGGATAGGAACCTCTGTCAGCTCCCACTCGTGTCTCTTTCTATAGAGGTAACCCAGACTCACAGGACTGCCACGTACTTGAATGTGGATATTGGCGCCTCATTGCTTTGTATCCCTACCATACTAAAAGTATAGAATGAATGCTGAGAGGAGTGATATTTGTAAAGTCCTTGTAATTTTCTTCTCATCTGCATGCCAGTGATAATGAGCATACAGATGAGGCACCTGCTCATTTAGGGTGGAGAAGCCAAAATAAATGCCGTAGCATATAAATGAGTACAGGCATTTCAGACCATGGTAGCAGCTTTGAGAACAACACATCAAGTGTGTTTTGGTGGAACAGAGGTAAAGAGGTGACTACTTTACATGAGGCTGTCCCAAGAGCTCTTTGAGAGGTCCTGTGAGAACTGAAAGAATGTTGATGGGATCAAAACAACCATGTAGAGATCTGAGAGCAGAGAATCCTATATTTAAAAAAAAAAATTGCAAAAGTAGGTACTTAAAATGCACAGAGTTGGATGTGTTTGGAGAACAGGTAACCAGTGCTACCTGAGGGTGATGGGCAAAGGGAATGGGAACAAAAGCCAGAGAGCGCCACCTCACCTCAGCCATGAACCTTCAGAGAAACAGGTAGAGTCGAGGATTCCATGTACCTGGATGGTAATGTCTTTATCTTATAATAAAGGTACATTTTATCATCAGTCACATCGAGAAGAGATTAATAGTTCCTTCAAGCATGCAGTGTGGGCAGTCTTGCCTACAGTAGCAAGACTGTCACTCACGTCACTGGAAGCCATAATGTGTTCCAAACATCCTGATGTGTAACTTGTCCATCATCACTTCAAAACAACTGTCATTCTATATCCTGAGGCTAGGTTGTGCTATCTGAGGTGTTGATAGAGATGTTGCATGGGTTACTGGAGCATGCATTTGTTTTCTTTGTTGTTGTTGTTGGTGGTGGTGGTGGTGGTATTGGCCTTTATTTCAATAGGAGCTATTTCCATTGTAATGATACATGTTGTCTGTCATGAATTTTAGCACATCACCCTGAGAAGGGCCTCAGTCTTCACTAGACTGCTAAAGGTGTTTGCGTGCCAACCGGTCTCAACCATGTTAGAGCCTTGTAGGGCTAGCTTCCACAGGCAAAGGCCCGCTGATGGGAAGACGGAAGCAGCAGCATGGATTGGTGGGACGTGTTTTTCAGAGCTCGCCTGGCTGCCTCTGAGACTGTGATGCATGCTTCTATGTCTATTCAGTGTCATTCTTTGATGGGGACACTGAGGCTTGAGGTCACCCTTGACTTGGTCAAAGACAGGCTTTGCTGTATCTGGTTCTGAAGCCGGCTCCATTTTCACTGTTTCTCGGAGTTCCCACCAGTACACAGAGAAACACAAGCACTACCAAAAGAGATGAAAAAAACCTTTCACCAACGTAGAGTTTCTTTGTAGTTTTGTGTGGTGTCTTAATCGATGTAGAATTTCTATCCATTATGTTCTATCATGTGTTCCACATATTATTTTAATACTAAGCTATTTTAGCATATTAATCATTGAATAAACAATAGCAGAAATCTGCATCTCCTTGATAACGTGCCTTCACAGTCTCCCTTTATTCAAATGAGAATTTGTGTTCCCCAGTTTGAAAAGCTGGGGTGGACTTCCTCGTACTGGTCACAGATTGGCCCCTTTTCAGTCATCTGTTGGTAGATGGATCCAGTCTTCTCCAGTCAAGCTATAGAATGTAAAGCCCTCTACAGAACCAGCAAATGGTCCCTGCAGAGACAGCTGGTGGACAGACCACCACGGGAGGCAGAGCAGGCAGGATTAGATTGTCTTATGCAGAAGGGAGAAACAAGTTCCTCTGTGTGAACACACAGCATGTAAGGTCAGCATGACAGTGCCATCCGTTGGCTCAGGCATCAGAACACTGACTGTCCAGGGCTGTAGTTGGCTCAGGCATCAGAACACTGACTGTCCAGGGCTGTCGTTGGCTCAGGCATCAGAGCACTGACTGTCCAGGGCTGTCGTTGGCTCAGGCATCAGAGCACTGACTGTCCAGGGCTGCCGTTGGCTCAGGCATCAGAGCACTGACTGTCCAGGGCTCTCGTTGGCTAGGGCATCAGAACACTGACTGTCCAGGGCTGCCTGGTGTCCACGCGAGGAGGGATAGGAACAGTGGGTGTTTTGCCACTCCACTTGAATAACTCATCAAAATGTTGGCAGCATTTTGGGAAAGGGTACCTTTTGGGCTGTAAATATTATGAATCTGCATGACAGTGAAAGCAAAGCCCGCTAACTCAATTAGTGAATTCCACCCTCCTCTGTCAAAAGTTAATAGACTTCTCAACTCCATCAAATAAGCTGTAATAAACAACAGAAATTCTGATCATATATAGTTTTAATTTGATTTATTTCGGTATACTTATTTCCTTTAGTTATTAGCATTTGTGGCCTTTTATGATTAGTTTGTTTCTCAATCTGTCACACAAAGCGATGACATTTCAGTTTTGAAAATTAGGAATAATAACAACTGTTCAGTCGTAAGTTACAAGCTTTTGTAGATTAGTGAACAGATTTCTAGTGATGTTGATACAATATCTAGTCAACAACTGTGGCAAATTTTTTTAAAAAAAAATAGTTTTATGTTAGGAACTGGCTCAGGAGGCAGCTCAGTCAGTACAGGGCTTGCTGGGCAAGCATGAGGATCTGTGGAGGAACCGAGCACTCATTTAAAAGGCAGGCTTGGTGAGCAAGCTTGTAACCACAGCACTGGGAAGCCAGGAACCAGTAAATCCCTGGAACTTTCCAGCCAGCCTCGCCAAATCACTGAGCTCCAGGTCCACCGAGAGACAGTCCTCAGAAAACAAGATGGAAGGCCTTGAGAAATGACAACACGCACAGTGGGCCACTGGCCTGTGCACACACATGCACATACATGCACACACACATGTATGCACATCCAAAAAAAGACAAATAAATACATAAACAAGGAAATACACTATCTTTTCTGTTTTATAGCAAGGTTTGACAAGATGAGGTCTTTGTCCATCTCTAATGAACCAACAGGATGGGTTGAATAGAAGCCAAGTACTTTGAAAACAGAACTTTTGTCTTCTTGCAGTTTTTTTTTTTTTAGTCCAGAAAATAAGCTAATAATGTTTAATATTCAGGGCATATAAAACTTGTAATAGATACTTGTGACACTTTATTTCAAAATAACTTTGTAGTATCAGATTATACCTATAAGGTTTTCAATGATAAACGTGGCTCAAATAGTTGAGTTTCCTCAGTATGGCATACGTCTTCTTGATCAGCACTGTCTTCTTTCTTCCTTTCTTTCATCTACCCCTGTCTCTCCCCCACGTGGAGACATGTGCCCTTCAGCCCAGCCACTGTGACCTTGAACATTTTTGCCTCCAACCCATGGCAAAGACAGGATCCTGTATATTAAGTCTTTCTCCAGAACCTGAGCCTTACTCCACTCCCACTTAGGAACCTTTTCAGACATCTCTTTCTCTCTTCCTGTGCTTCCTGAGTTATGCCCCTCCCCCTGTGCTTCCTCAAAGGAACCCTACATCTTTCATCACAACTTACTGCATGGAACGAGGGCCTTAGTTGTCTGTCTTCCCGTGTTAAGACTACGGAGTGGGTCTTACATTCTTGGATCTGACCTATAATTGGCCCCCCGAGTTAGAGTTTGGGTAAGTGCGTGGATAACAGATGAATGAACACAAGTAGTTGAATAGCTAAGTTCTTTAGACTTACAAAATCCCATTTATGAAATGTTATCAAATCTCCAGGCTTCTTGAAAAACGGTGTTGAGGTTAATGGAAATGTCAGCTCATTTTCTCATACTCGTTGCTATTAAAGCATGCTTTAAATTGCTTCTAGAAGACGGGAGCTTAGTTGGGTTGACTACATGTGCTTCTGCAGGAAAGAAACATCTTTAGAGATGGTGATGAGTAAGCACCGTCCCTGGCAACTCATGATAACAAATGAGGTTGCTAGGTTGTAACTACTCACGGAATAGATCCCCAAAGCAAACTTGATTGAGGATGGACAGCAGAAGAAAATATTTGGGCAACCAAAAGTCTTGTGGTTGAAAATAACCGTTCATGGGCATTTTCTCATTTTTTTTTAATCTTGTTAAAGATTTGTTTTTATGATTTTTAATTACATGTAGGTATGTGTGTCCACATATGGGTGTGTGCATATGAGTACATAAAATTGTCTCCTTTAAAACAAAATTCAACACTAGAAACTCCATAGGTAAGTTAGTGGGTGGGTAGTGCCTGTTGAGTTACTTCCTTCTTAATACGTTTAGGTAACAAGTGAAGTTGATTTTCAGAGTTTTAAAATAATGATGAGTAGTATAGAAAAAAATAGATGTTTGGTCAGGTTTTTTTCATGTATTACTATCAGTCAAATTCAATTTAGTAAGAAAACGTGTTTGATGGGAGGAAAGGGATCCTTGCCTATAGAGTTAGCATGTTCCTAATGCGCAGGCATGATAGGATAAGTCATTCCAGTAAGGAATGATTCTGAAGGGGACCTAGTGCCCTTGGGAAGGGCCTCAGTAAGGAAGGCTTCAGGTACACAGATGTCTAGAAGGCCAGAACTGTCAGCTTCCCAATCACTAGCTGACTAACATGAAACAAACCATTTAACTCTTCTGGACTTCAGGTTACCAGGACGCAAGTGAAGCATGATTAGAAATCATCTCACTAAGTCATGCTGGAGGCATGCTCAGGGGTAGAGGACTCACCTGCCAGGTGTGAGGTCCCAGGTTGGATCCCCACTAATACTATAAAGGGTCTGGGTGGAAGGAGGGATAATCTGTTTTATTTTACAGATAAAAATGGAAAACCTGCCTCTAATGAGCATTTCTCTCAAGGTTTAAAACGAAACTTCCCAGGGAACCAAGAATGGAAGGGGAAAGAAAAGTCCAGATGAGAAAACATAAAAAGTGGACTTGACTTTCAGACTCTGATAGCTGTTGCTGAGCTGCACAAAATATAATTGAGGCAAGACAATTCGATGACATGGAAATGCGGAACGGCCCAGTCTATAATATCATTGCCGAGAGGCCATTTATTGTGAATAGCTTTTAGAGCTGTTCAAGTTATGGAGGTAAATTGGATTGTAAACAATAACCATACAGAGTCATTAAAATGAAAGGGGAGAAGAGTCTCTTGTCCGCGCTGCGTGCAGGGAAGTATCGTCACCATTTCTGCAGGTCACTGACATACAAAGTGCTCATGTTGGTGTCCAAGTTTCCATCCACAACAGCTGGATGGGTATTATTATTGTCTCATAATAAGCATGCCCCATTTTTACCTTTTCCCTGTAACTCTTGGTCTGTGTTTTACAAAGTACTGAAAATATAACTTGGGTTTTTATTTGGAGTGGAGGGTAGTCAGAAAAAGCCAACATTTTCATTAAAGAGATTTTAGGAGATCAGAGAATGACAATATGCACTATGCCTCATCTATAGAACATTAACCTATTTTACAAAGAAACCATTTCTCAGGATTGGGAATGAGTTTTAATGGCATATATTTATTACAACGAACAAGCATACAAGCTTCAGGGGGAAAAAAACCTTCATTTTATAATTTTTCACGAGAGTTTAGTTTAGCCCAACCCTTGGATTCAGATAGCAAGAACACCAGCTGCACAGCTTTTAGATTTCACTGTGGGACCCGTTCTTGTCATCATTTTCTCATAGGAAAGGGTCATTAAATTTCCCTTTCAAAGAAAGGAGAAACACTGACAATAGTTATTGCCTAATGCTTATGTACAGAACTGCTGTTATTGTTGCTTGGCAACTAGAGGAGATTTGACAAGGAGTCTAAAGGAACTGAATGAATAAATGGAACTGTCAGCATCAGTTTCAGGGGATAAGAAGAAATCCACTATTGCGGGATTAGCATCACATTGCTTTGTCCAAGCTACATGCCCGGAATACACAACACTTTGTCTTCTCTTTCTCCTACCCATGACCCCGTCTTCTAGCCTTTCACTGTAACCCCTTTTGTACTACGGTTGAGGGACGAGTAGGAGACAGATGCTTAATGCTGAACAATGTAAAGCATGTCAAAATGAAGTCATTTGGCAGCAGGGAAAAGTATCCCCTTGAGCAGCCCCTTAGAGTTTATAGGGACTTCTCCCATAGTCCAGTTATTTCCTACAATGATCCTTCATATTAAATTATCCAAGTTTTTAAGAGTTATTTATTTTATGTGTATCTGTGTTTTGTCTATATGTATGCTTGTGTGAGGTGTCAAATACCCTGGAACTGGAGCTACAGACAGCTGTGAGCTGCCATGTGGATTCTGGGAATCAAACCCGGGTCCCCTGGAATAGCAGCCCATCTTCTCAACAGCTGAGTGATCTCTCTGGCCCCTAAATTATCCAGTTTTATAGATAAAAAATTAACAAGGCATCATCAATGATTTCTTCTCTTCTGACCTTGCACACTGAAAATTTGTTGAGATAGATTTGATGGGCAGGCAGACTGGTAGCTCTAGCCCATAACAGTAAACTTATGTATCACTTTTAGTGTCACTAAAGCCACTTTTTCATAGCAAGCTATTTCTCCACAACTTGATCACAATCTCCTTATCAACAGTATAAAATTTTTATCTTGCTTGTGTACTTGATACTCTATATAACAGTAATGCTACAGATTTTATTCCACTCCTGGTATCAGATAATCAAAATTTGGTTTAACAATTTAGTCAAGATTCTATCATGGTAATTGTTGGTAAATAAGAGTAGAGAGACAGGTCCTAGGAAGGCAGGAGGGGAAGGGTAGTGCTCTTAAATGGTAAATGTGAGAATAGGCAGATACAGTTAGGGACAGCCTTCAGATGTCATGATAACTTTGGAAAGAGGGAGAAAAAAAGGAAAAAAAATTCAAAAAGCTCCAACTTGTATTGTGATGGTAAGAAAGTTTCATCGGGCCAATGGGGGAGGAGTGCATACCAAAGCTGCCAACTCTCCAGTTGAGACTTTGTGTCCCTCAGACTGTATGTGTCCCCTCAGCGTGGACTGACAGCATCTGAGGAGCAATGCATGGAATCAGTCCAGCATGTCTCTGCTGTCAGTCAACTCTGCCTCCAACGACAGCACTCAGTTACATTAAAAAACTATAAAAAGGAAATTGAGATGCATATTTTGGAATTTTATAATATGATTAAAGGATGAGTTTTTTTTCTTGGAAAAACTGAATACGAAGTTTGGAAACCACTGCTCTGAAATTATTATTAAATTAAAATACAGACTCTAAGCATCTGGTGAGATAGAGCAGTTGGTGAAGGGAAAAGACCTGAATTCGATCCCCAGAACACATTTTAAAAGCCAAGCATGGAAGTGTGGGCTTTGTCTTGTTGCTGGGGAGACAAGGGCAGGCAGATCCCTCCGACTCAGTGGCCAGCTAGCCCAGCCCGCTTCTCAGATGCCAGGCCAATGAAGGATCCTTGTCTCAAAAATGTAGATACCACCTGAGGAATAGTGACTAAGACTGTCCTCTGACACATGCGTCCACAAATGTGTGCATACACACACACACACACACACACACACACACACACACCACACACACACACACTTCAAGACCCGGATTCCCTTGTCTTTGCAAGCTGGGCCATGCTACCTCTAGTATGGAGGTCTTTTCAACTTTTAGAGTAAGCCATCACTTAGTAACATTTTCCCCTAACTCTTTTTCTAACCACATTTAAAGTAAAAGGAGATCCAGTTCCTTCCACTGAACATTCCAGTCCTTGCTCCATTATGTCAGCCCTCTTGGTTTGCTGTCTTCCTTCACCACATGAGTTAATTCACTATCCCATAGGGCTACCAGAGCCCTAACTCCAGTAGATGAAGATCATCAGGCATTGTAGACGACAAACGCAGAGCACCAGACCACAGAGGGAGCTCCAGTCTCCAGAGTAGCTCCTCTAGTTATATAGAATGGAGTGCACAAAATCTCATTTCTTGTAAAATGCAGGGATCTCATAAACCCATCTTCTGGTTCATTTGTAACCCAGATTTCTCATGCCTCTGTCTTTGGAACTCTTCAGAACTCTGCTGCTCAGTCTTTGAAGATAATTATCAGTAAAAGTTGTTGAAATGATGATTGATGATCAATTATATAACAATGGGGATTTTTTTATTGTAAAACACTTAACACAACATTTTCCCTCATGTAATCATAAATGCATATCGTGTGAACCACAAGCACTGTGTCTCTGGGATTTGCCTGCCAATTATAAATAAACGTTATCTCTATCACTACCTGTTCCCTGCCTTCACAGTCCCTGGAAACTACCAGATTATCCTCTACTTTTATGAGTTTGGTTTCATTAATATTCCATGTAAGTTGAGTGGGGCAGCATTGGTCCTGTGGCTGGCTCAGTAGCATAATGTCCTTCACGCTGCCCCATGTTGTCATGCTGCTCCACAGTTCAGCGTTTTCTTTCTATTACAACTACATAAGGTTTCCCTGTGAGTGAATCCTCTATGTGTATGTACTCATTGGCCATCAACGGAGACATTTCCTGTTCTCTTTAAATACAGTTCAAATGTAACTTGACTTATTGAAGGCTGACTGTACAAAATTGTTTTACCTTTTCTTTTTTTTCATTTTTTTTTAACTTTTTTTTGACTAGTCTTTAGAGGAAAACCAAACAAACCGAAAATTGTAGGAAAAATAAGATCTGGTCAGTTAAATAATCACTTTAAGTGATATTTAAAAGAATGTGCCTTTTATAAATTGGTCCACCCTTGTAAATAAAAGAAAGTATATTCCTGGTTTCCATGGAGTTTTATGGTCTGTTTCCTCCACACCACAGTGAAGAAATATCCAAAGCTAATATACTTTAGAGATTAAGTTAACTCTCTTATGCTGGTATTGACCAAAGGGTAATTAGCTTTTTTTTCCTAGTATTGATTAAAGAGTTCTAAGTGACTTGTACCCTTTTTATAGGGTACTTTTATTTGGGAAGTTCTGTGAATGAGAAAAAAAAATAGAAAAACTACATTAAGAGTGAATGTAAATAATTACCATTTTTCCGCAAGTGGAGAATTTAAACTACAAAGAAAGTGAGGAAAGAATTCACTGAATGTTCTCTTATAAAGGAGATAAATTAAAAGAATCTAGCTTTTCTGCTGGGATTAAGGTACCCAAACAAAAATAGCCCATGGATATAGCATTGATTATTTTTTCTTCAGTAATAAGTCTAACTATAGAATTCATCAGAGATACTAACCAGATAGGTTTAGATATTTACCTAAACCCTAATACTGTGTAGGTGTGACCAGCTGGATGGAAATAACTTCTGGTGGACTGAGGGGCTCACCTACCTTAAAGTTATCTGCAAGTCTAATTGGTAATTCTGGGGAAATTGGAGGAAGAGTCAAACATAGTGATTAAAAACAAAACAACTCAGGCATACACTGAGTATATATGTTTGTTTCTTTATTGTGTTTCTTGATGTAAATTAGAGGGACTGTTGCCATTAGCAACCATCATATATATATGGCCTCTTGCTTTTCTTGTCTTTGTCCTTTCAGTCAGATTGTATTCAGAAATGATGGCTACAAAAGTATCTCCCATATTAAGAGTTAGAATCTTAAGAGGAGACAGGCTCTTATAGAAGGATGACTAGTGCAGTTAAGAAGCAAGTTTCATCCAAAGTGAGGTCATTCTGCCTCTTTCTTCATAGTTGGGGTACCTGCAGGAAGCACTGGGCTGCCCTATAAACAGTCTGTCCTAAGGTCACCATGCTATGAGGAAGACTCCATGGAGCCCTCTCCATGTTCTATTGAAGAGAACACTCTGCCCAGCTCGAGGTCTCTCTGCCACTGTCTTTCTTCATGAGTGACTCACAGCACACTCATCCATCAGACTCCTCCCAAGCCCATCTCCACAAAGATAGTCAAAGCCCCAGATAAGTTCTTCTCAGCAGCCACATAACGGTAGGTAACTAGAATGTCCTTTTCAAGAAAGGGCTCACCTGAGCTGGACTTGTAGCTCAGTTAGTAGACAGTATGTCTAATGTGTCCAGAGCCTAGGGTCCAATCCACAGAACCAATGATGTAGACATAGGGATACACAACTGTAATCTGAGCCCTTGCGAGGTGGAGACAGGAGGATTAGAAACTCAGTCATCCTCCACTACATAGTGAATTTGAGGCCAGGCTTGGCTATTTGAGACTCTCTCAGAGAAGCAGTAGGAGGAGAGAGAGAACGCATACATTCTTGAGCAGTTTTACCTTACAGAAGCCATTATTGTTGAAATAATGATCTTGCATAAATAGTAGAGAGGTATGGAAGAATTATGGTATATTCTTGATTTGAGAGGTGTCAAGTTGTCCCTAAGAATTCTCTTCTGTGCCACTGTCTTTTTTTTTTCTCCTCCCTCTCCCTCACTAAAAAAAAAAAAAAAAAAAAAAAAAAAAAAAAAGAAAGAAAGAAAAAAGAAAATGTTTTGTTGTCTGAAAACCAGAGAAACACTGAAGACTGAAATTAGTTTAAGGGGAGATAGAAGTGGGAAATAGAAGGGGGGAGATGGAGAGTTCCAGGAGAAACAAGGCAAGACACAAGATGTGTGCTCAAAGGATAGAAGGCCCAGGCTCCTTGGAGCATCAAGTGTTTAGAGAGATGGAATTTCAGAGACAAAAGCATGGGGCCATACTTGATCTGTAACTTCCATTATACCTCAAATTCATGGTTCTCAATTCAGGATGCTCATCAGAACCATGGTAGAAACTTGAGTGCCAAGCCATTCATCTTATGATTGCTCCCTCCTCCTTGTTCCTTTTGTCTAAACAGAGACCAGTTGCTTCTTCACAAGTAACCTGTGAGTCATTCTCTACACTGCTTATATTGGTCCATTTTCTTGCCCAGGCTACTGTATAAGAATCCTAGCTGGCATCCATTTTATCTCCTAGAGTTCATACAGAAGATTGAATGACCTTAAATGCACAAATATCATAGTCTTCCCCAGGCAAATCTTCATTAGCTTTGCCTTAAAATCAGGCTCAAGTTATCAGCCATGAGACCTAGACCACTTTAGACCCATGCCTCTATTCTGAAATTACATGCCTTTTAACACCTGATGCTCGAAGGAGCCTGGGCCATCTTTCTTTGAGCACACTTCCCATGTGACACTCCAAAGAGCCTGAACTATCTTTCTTTGAGCACATTTCCTGTGTCCTGTCTCGTTCCTCCTGGAACTCTCCATCTCTTTCCCTTCATTCTCCTCTTAAACCAGTTGCAGCTCTCAGTGTTTCTCTGGTTCTCAGGCAACAAAACATCTTCCCCCCCTTTACTAAATCCATTAAACATCTGTCTTTCTAGACTTTAAATTTCCTCAGCAGGTCAGGAAGTATGTCTGCCCCTGCCTATGGTCCAGCTTCAGAGTATGTTAACTGTGATTGAATCAGTGAATAAATAAACAAGGGAACATAAATTAAAAGATTATTCTCAGCTCCAACAACATTCTTGTGGTAATACCTTGGCTTCTGTACTTGACTCAGCCTCATAAAAATTCAAATCAACAATTTGGCTCTGGCCTACACAAAGTTTAAATCAATAAATCCTCTCTAGGAGAAGGCAAGAATTGGATTTTTTTTGTTTGTTTGCTTTTTTGGTTTTGTTTTCTGTTCATTTGTTTGTTTGTTTTTAGATACCAAATTGGAAGGAATGGCTAACATGTTCCTTGTTTGTAGTGACAAAGCCTGCAATGTTCCAAAAGTTCACAGTTGGCTGGAGCACAGAGTCAGAACTTACATATTGAAATTTAACAAAGATAGATGTAAAATTCCCGGCCAAGCCTGGGGCTGCCTCTCTTATCTTGAGAACAACATAAGAAGAGCTAATAGCAAAAAAGCCCCATGGAGACCAGCGATTAGTGTGTCTCCTGGAGCATCTGTGTTGTTTTTGACAACTCGAATGAATAAGTAGGGCCCATCAAGGCAGGTGCAGGTGCACAGTTCCCTTCTCTGAGTGCCCTCCCCTACTGGAGCAGTGTGCCTATTTACTAAAACACTTTCCCAAGGTAACACTCAGGAAAGCTTGACCAGATGGCAAGAGCTGGGAGTCTGCAGCTTAGGAAAGACTGTAGATCACATATTTGTTCTCTAGTGATAGATTTCTAAGGAGTGCTTCAGTTCTTTGAAATAAGTGCAGGGCTGACCTGTAGGAGAGGGGTTACCTTCTCACATACCAGAAGGTAGCACCAAGAATAAGAGAATGGGGAGGCTTAGCATCCCTTCCCTGGCTTCTTATAGCCAGCTTCTCTTGTCTTTTTCACTTGTCCTTAATCTCAGCAGGATATGGGGTCCCTTCATTTCTCTCTAGTGTCCTGACCCATCTTCTTAGGTGCCTTTTCAGCCCACTTCATTGATACTCGAAGCCCATGTGCCTGAGCCCCAGGACCTCCCACTGTAATTTTACAGTGTGTAAACGTGGGTCATTCCTCTCCTCTGCCTCTGCTGGTAGCTTACTAAGAATCTGTGGAGAAAGCCATGCCAGCTGGCTCTGTGACAGATGTGTGCTGTCCAGCGTCCGTGGCCCTTCAGGCCTGGTCAGCACTCTTTACTCATTACAGCCACTTCCTCTTAGGTTTCCATGCAGACAGCTCTAAGCCATTCTCTATTTTTTAAGTGTCGAGGCTCAGATGAATGGTTTCCATAAACGTTCCTCTTTCACCCACTCCAATTTTTATTGTATCTCCTCTTTCCTTCCTTCTCAGAACTCTGAGGAATAGAAAGGGGACTTCCTTTTCAAAGAATATTTTTCTACCTGGATATCTATCTCCCACAACCCCGTGTGTGTGTGTGTGTGTGT
>NW_022196896.1:84159583-84175961 GCF_008632895.1 Mastomys coucha
GTGTGTGTGTGTGAGTGTGTGAGTGTGTGTGCAGCAAGCATGTGTACATGCGGGGGCAGGGCATGCATGTGTGCAAGTACTACTTTGGGTGTTGCCCCTCAGAAGACATCCACGTTTTGTTTTGAGACAGGGTCTCCCTCTCTCTCTCTCTCTCTCTCTCTCTCTCTCTCTCTCTCTCTCTCTCTCACACACACACACACACACACACACACACACACACACACACACACACAAACACACACACACACTTGGTCCTGAGACTCACTGGTTCAACTAGGTTGGCTTGCTGGCCACTGCACCCTAGCAATCCACTTCCCCAGGACTGGGATTACGAGAATGCACTTCCATGCCTGCCTTTTTATATGTGTGCTGGGAATCAAACTGAGGGCCTCATGCTTGCCCAGGAAGTTCTTAGACTGAGATGTCTACGGCCCCGCTACAGCTTCATGCCATTTTCTCATTTCCTCAGGACATCTTGCGTCATAATTTATCTCCTTTCTTTCCTTTCTCCAAATCCCCTCTCACTGCTGGCTCCTTCCTCCATCAGTGGACATGCTCAAACAAACCCTTTGGGCTATCAATTGTGCACTGATTGTTTTAAGATGGATTGGAGAGAGGGAGAACCAAGCCAGAAACCCAATTAGGAGGGTTTTTCAGATTCAAGGAACCAGTCTAGGTTAGTGAGAGAGAGGGGAGCAAACAGTAAGATTCAGGGGGTGAGTTACTATCAGGATACCCCAAAGTGGCTGCTGTTTGTTCCTTTGCATTGTTTCCTTTGCTGTTTTGGGGGCCCCTTCTACTTTTCCCTGTGAAGTGTAGTTTCAGTACACTAGGACTCCCCAAGACATGCACTGAGAAAGGCACTCACTGGAAGATAGCTTGTCATGTTTTAAGAGGCTGGTTGATGGGATGGGAGAAAGAATGCGGTGGAGGAACTCTCATTCCTCAAAGTAGGGTCCATTATACCCCCTTACTGCAGCTGTCATCGTCACCCCTAGTTTAGAGCTTAAGGCAGTGCAGGTGAACTGCCTTGGAGGCCTGGAGGTCACAGTCTGATAGGAGCCTCAACCCAAGGTGTTTGAGTACATAGCCACTTTCCTCCCCAGGGCTGATGGAGAGAATGGCTTTTCTTGCCTTTTCCTCCTTTATCCTCCCCTCAAGCCCCACAGTGGCTAGTCCCACAGTGGCTAGTCCCGCAGTGGCTAGTCCCACAGTGGCTAGTCCCACAGTGGCTAGTCTCACAGTGGCTAGTCCCACAGTGGCTAGTCCCGCAGTGGCTAGTCCCACAGTGACTACTCCCACAGTGGCTAGTTGAGTCTCACGTTGCCTTGCTGTCATCCAACCCTCTTCCTTCTCACACATCTACAGATTGTTGTCATTGTGCTGGGCCCCACAGAGATAAGCTGGGATTATCTCAGTCCTTCAAAGTTAACAACCTTCATTCTGTCCGCAAACTGAGTTCTCCATGGCATTCAACGTCTTCACAGGTTCTGGGGAAAGACTATGAGGAACACCACTCCTGCCTGCCACATCCTAAGATCAAGAAGAACCTTAAAAACACTTAAAGCTGCCTTCTCTCGAGTATCCCAAGCCTTCAGAACTGCCTCTTGGTGCTGAGCAGATCCCAGCTAACTGTGCTAAGTGTCAGAAGACACACAGCATGTGTTGCCAAGATCCTTGCTTCAGCTTTCCTCCGACTCAGCCAGTATGACGTTTTCCCCATCTTCAAAGCTTCATTTTTCTTTCTAATCCTGTTCTGCTCACCCCAAAAAGTTAATTTTGATTTGTGCCGGTGGTGTTAATTCCCAAAAAGTCAGCCGAGTAGAACATGACAACACTTCATACATATTGTTTTGCTGGCAGGAAGTAGATATTCGAAAAAGCAATTAAATTATGGAATTATCCTCGATGCAAAGGTACCAGCCTGAAAAGAGTATTTCCTTCCCCCCTGCAAGAAGATCCACAGGAGAACTGCCTTCATTAGTGTGTAGATAATACAACTGGTCCAGCAAGCGAAGCAATGCATACACAGAATACATGGAGATGTGTTTTCTAGGCATCTCTGAAAGGCTCGGTGTTTGAGAAATGTGGCCAAAGCTGACTCTAAAGCCTTTCTTAGTGTTGCAGAAATGGCAAACCCACACATAACTGGTTCTTGTTGGTGCAAAGAGGAGATCGTTGCGTGCTGGATGGCTGCCCTTATTGTAGAGGATGGGATAGCGCTCATCTTTAAGTGTGTAAAGTTCCTCAGGGCTGGAAACAGCCATCTGCTGTTGCCTGGGGTCTAGGAGGCACTCCACACATCTGTGACTTGAATCTATTAAGCTTTTTAATACTGCAAGGTTCTTTCGGCTGAGCTGTAGGCATGCACTGAAAAAGTAGAAAGACCCAGAATGTCTCAATGACAACTATGTCATTTGGTTCCCCACTCCGTTCATTCAGCCATGCACCAGACACTGTGCCTCCATCTCCTGAGTGCCCCCAGTGCAGCTTACATCGGATACAACTCTGTATCAGAGTCAGTCATACAAGTAAATCTGGAGCTTGTGTGAGAGCTAGCGACAGCATGTAGGCAAGACTTGTGGCTTCTCATCATCTCCCGGTCTCTCACTTTACATTCTGAGTGCATTTGTCCTTATAATCTTCCAGGTTTTTTTCCTCCTTTGCCAATTAGATGGGCTATTTGACCGTGTTGTTTTTATTTCCAGCTCCATTTGCTAATACAGCCTTTAGGCACTTGCTACTTGCTCAAGAAAATGAAACCTTCTCAAACTAGTGCAAATAAAAAGAGGTTATTACACAGGTCTGGCAGGGTGTCACATGACTTAGGGAAGTTAAGGAAACAGTGGGGGTTGGGGGGCAGCTTTTTGGGAGGCTGGCCCCATCCATTTCCACTCTGCCTCTCTCCCATTCTGACTAATCCTTAAGAGTCTGATTGGTGCATTCTGGCCTTTCAAGCCAGCGGCTTCCTGACCATTGTGATTCCTTGTGAATATACTCTGATTGCTTCCTGGGCAGACTCACTTACCAGAAGGTGCAATTACAGATGATCAGTCCTGACTTATCGTGGTTCGACTTACAATTTCCACCCTCATGCTGGTGCAAAAGAAACACCCTTAAAACCGTTCTCGTTTGCACTTTCAGCAGAGTACTAATAAGTTAAGATTCTCAGCACTTTACTTCAGAACATGCTTTGTGCTGAATGGCAGTGTCCAGCTGTAGGCTACTGCAAGTGTTCTGAACTCATGCAAAGCAGACTGGCCTAAGCTATAACATCCTGTTGCATAAGTATGCCAAATGCATTTATGGTTTATTTTAATTTGTGTGTGCTTACATTTGTGTGTGTGTGTGTGTGAACATGTGTGCTACGTGAGTATGTATGCATGAGTGTGCACGTGCCTGAGGAGGTTAGAGGTCAATGCCGGGTGTCTTCCTCAGTCACTTCTTACCTTATTTTTGAGACAGTCTCTGACTGAACTTGGAGCTCACTGATTGGCCACCCTGCCTGACTAGCAGTCTCGGGGATCTTCCTGTCCCCACCACCTTATGGATTTTTGAGCATGTACCGCTGCTACCCAGCTTTTTTACTTGGAGGCGCTGGTGAGCCAAAGTTTGCTTCTCACACCTACGCAGCAAGCCCTCACCCGCACTCACCATTCCCGTCCTCCAAACGCGTTGTTGCCTTACCATGTTTTTAACTTCTGGAGGACTCATTGGTGCTTTAACACTGTTGGGAGTCACGGTGCACCTCTGTTTGTCTGTCTCACCTCTGTTTGCATGTCTCTTCCCCAGCTCTGCCCCTACCTGCACTGTTCCTGATCTGTCCAGACACCCAGTGTCGGGACTAGACTTTTAGCAAGGAATTAAATGAAACTAAGAGGCAAACACATGTTGGCCACATTAAAAATGTGATGAGGAAAGAACTTAGGAAAGGGTGTTAGGCACACTGTCCCTGCGTCTGTGGAGGAAGAATGTTCTCTAAGCCGCTAGTTACAGGACGATCTTTCCAAAATAAGCCTTGGCCTGCATGTAAGTTACATGTTCTTGCAGTTCCAAAGCCATACCTTCATGGCCTATTGAGAATACCCCCACTCTTTTCTGTTTCAGACTTAGTGAGCAGCTAATTTATGTCAGATTCCGTAGCAGACACTTCACACGCATCAATTCTCCCTATTTTTACAGGCTCTGGCAGATAATAGCCTCTTTTTATGAACCAAGTTTCAAAGATCTGAGCAGTTGACCAAGGTCACATGCCAGAGCCAAGATTAGAGCACATCTCTGTTAACTCCCGTGCTCTTTCCACGACATCTCTCCATCTAGGAAGCATCCTCCTGCCTTTGGGCAGGCATTCTTGCTCTTCTGTAGTGCCATCGTACCTTGTTCAAACAAAGAACACAGCACTGACTCTCATTATAGAGCTCCCAGCTCAGCTGCTCCACTGCACCCTTCTTGGGACAGAACTAAATGTGGCTCTCTCCCGTCTCCTCAGTACTTATCACTCAGAGCAGACTCAACTGATGTCTGTCTCCTAAGCTGACTCTGTAAAGAGAGAAAGGCATACTGTCCACTTTCTTCACAGTCTCCAAAACTCTAAAAATACCAGCGTTCCTGACTCTATAACAGTAGAACTGTAAGAATTTTTAAAGTGCACAAATATTCTTCCAGTCTCTGACGGAAGGCAAAGAACATGTGTATGTTCTCTCTACCTATATAACCCTTGGGATGCAGTCAGTCAGTGGGGACCCGCTGTGTTATTGTGGATGGTAGACACAATAGTAGATGCTAGTGGCTGTGTGGTACCAGCATGCTGGTGGAGTATTTGTTTGGCTCCAAGCAGCAGCTGGATGTGGCTACAGGATGAATTCACTAAATAAACGGCTATTAAATACCTACGGCACACACAGTATCAGTCACCCCAGAATAGCCATGGTAACTGTATAGAAATGGCAGAGGGGGATTCCACCCTCAGACTGCTTGCAATCCAGTCAACATAGTGTGCACACAAATCCGTAGGATGCCAGAGGTGCTCAAATATTTAAAGACGCATACTGAGAAAGGGCTTTGAAGTTGAGTCAGGAACCCTTCTGGTAGGAAGGGTTAGAAGGAGTTCATGCATGCACGGCTGTTGAGCTGGAATATGAGAATGGGGACAAGATACATCTTACGTCAAAGGAGGAGCCCTGATGAAGGTGCAGGGTGAGGAGTCAAAACTGGTATGAGGCACTTGTCTGTGCTGGGTAGAGGAACAGAGTCACTTGGAAAAGCAGGCTGGTGCCCTGGTACCCTATGGCCTTGAATGCCACAGTGTACAAACTGCATTTCATTGCTAGTTCTTCCGAAAGGGAATAAGATGGTCCTGATTCTTTGGCCATCGCCCTAATTCCACGTGTTCTGAACCCATGAGTTCAGGTCACCACAGATCAAGAATACTTTGCAAAGAAAGTGAACATGTATAGAATTTTGTCTTGTCATCATTTCCTAAACAATGCAGTATAACTATTTTCATGGTGTTTACATTTGACAGGGTATTTTAGAATACATATTTAAAGTACTTAGAGAATTTGCATAGGTTACATGCGTACCCATTTTTTGTAAGGAACTTGGGCTTCTATGGGTTTGAGTATCTTGGGATCCTGGAACGCATCTCCCACACGACCACAGGAGAACTATATTTTTGGAAGGACGGCAGCATCAGAGTGAATTTCCAAGGGAGATTGGAGAGGCTGGTTATTTTGTGTCTGTTGATAATGCTAAGTCTTGGCTGATCACACAGCAGTGTAAGTCGATTGAAAAGTCTTCCTTCCCTGGATTGCTTTTGAAACTCCAGCATGGTTTAAGACTCACTGGTAAGCCAAAAAGAATGCCGAAGGCTCCATTGCAGACTGGCTCGATAATGTGCAGTGTGAACAAGGAAATCTGTTAACAGCCCTTCAACCAGCTATGAACCGAACAGCATCCCATTGCTTGGTTAATGCATGAGCCAATAGGGTGGGGCCTGGTGCAGAATATACCAGAGCCTGCAGGGCTAGATAGGAAAACCCCTGAGAAAAGAGGGCATCCAGATGAAAATTACTCCGAAAGTAACATCACAACAACAACCCCTTTCTAAATAGCAAATTGAATTTTGCCAAACCAGACATAAATTAGCAGAACCAAAATAGATGAACGTGATATTGGAAGGCTAAAGCAGTTGCTAAATGAGGCGCTAACCAGACATCTTGACTATCACCCAGCAGGCTGAATGGCTGCCTGGTGGGCACGAATGGACCACTCTGTTAGGTTGGCAGGGGAGAGCCCCTTAGGACTGCTGTCAAGGGCAGCAGCTTCCAGCTTCGTTCTAAAGCTGCGGAAGGGCCCAGGGCTGTAGCGAGCGGCTGTGTGTGAGAAGCAGCGCCAGAAACGGCCTCTGCTACACTGCCACTGCCTGCGTGAATTTTATGAATTCACCGTATGCAAACTACCATTAGTCACGCATGGAAGGAGCTGTTCTGACTGCTCTCAGAAGCTGCATTTCCACAGGCAGCCGCAGCCACTGAGCACAACCAGGGCAACACTGCTTTGGCCATCCATGCCCTGTGTTTGCTACCACTTGAAAATGAGGTCTTTCTTAGACTTAAATACCCAGACCCTTAGAGTCTGTGAATTGTAAATAGCAGCTGGCTGCTTCCTGCGTGTTTATTTGCACGCAGGAGCACATGTGATCTCTCCATCCTCCATGAAGTCCTTCCGATAAGAAATGATGTGGTGGATTTATGAATTGTGCCGCTCTCTTGATATTGCCAGAGACCAGTGACCAGAGCAAATAGAAATTAGCCTAGAGTTCAGCATTACTGAGGAATGGCTAAGAGCAGACAAGATCCCTCACACCTTATCTGCTCATTTCTGGAAAGCTTGGAATTCCTCTCCTAATTAAGGACCAACCCTACAAGTTGGTACTACTTCTTCTAGATTAGATCCTGGAACTCAATTAGTCATGATTTTCTGGAAAGACATTCGGAACTAAGATATATAAAATAAGGAAGGTCTGGGGAGATTGTTCTGTTGGAAAATGCTTGCATGAGGATTTTAATTTGATCCCCAGCACCCACATTAAAGTTAGACACTGTGATGCACATCTGTAATCCCAGGATGGGGGAGGTAGTGACAAGCAGATTCCTGAGGCTCACACTAGGTTCTGTTAGAGAGTCATCTCAAAGTGTAAGGTAGAGAGCCCTTGTAAAAGACACCAGATGTTGACCTTTGGCCTTCACATGCACGCATGTACACTCACCTGCTTACAGACATGCACTCACCCACATGCACATACACACTCGCCAGTGGCCACACAACACTGTCTGTCTGCACAGAGCTGGCCATGCTTATGTGGTCTTTGATTCTGATTTTACAAAGATAGGAAAAGTGATGCAGGCATCTGAAGAGAAAGTGTCTATCGAACAATGGCTTACACTATGTTTGCCTTAACATAATAAAACACGTTTGGCAGAGGAGAGTCTAGAAGCAAGGGAGCAATTATTTTTATGTTGATTTTATGATTCCGGTCTTCGCTAGTCACACAGCTGTGTGTAGGTGGCTTGAAAATTTTGGTCTTATGTTGCAATAATGTACTTAAGGTAATTAATAACTAAGCATTTTATTATTCAGAAAGGCATGCTTGCTGTGGCGATAATGATGGTCATTATTATGAAATTTTACATATGAACAAGCTATAGTGGCTTGAACTGCTAAAATTGTATTTATTTAAAAGGCATTAGGAGTTTAATATAGGTAACTCCAATGCACTACTAGGTACAAGGCAAACATTATATATTATTAGCGTTGATGGCTTTCCTGGGCTGGCTTTGGTTTTTGTTTCTTTGCATCTTGGTTTAAATGCAGCAATTTTATACATGCCAAGCAAGTGTTCTTCCAAGTGAGCTTCATCCTTGACCCCATCTTAGCCTCTTCTAAAAACATTGTAATGTTCAATGAGAAAGAATACTGATCTTTGAAACATGATAAATGGATGAGATAAAAGGACTCAGCAAACAACTGAGGGATGCTCACAAGGCCAGCATGTTGTATATAGCCTTGTAGACCCCAGCATGTTGTATATAGCCTTGTAGACCCTAACTAGTCCATACTGTGGAGTCCTGTGCTTCCTGCCTAGAATGCTTGTCCCTCCCCTCCCCGCTTCTGTCCAATTCTTCTCATTCATCCTCCACATCTGAGTATATCTATGGAGTCAGATGTCCCTGCCAATGATTTTACAGCATGTATATGCACCTTATAAGAGGAGTCTACTCTGTGGTCATTTAAGCATTGTCTACATCCCTCATGACTTTCATGATTCAAGAAATTTGGTGCCTCGCCACACAATAACTCAGTGGTTCTCAACCTGCCTAATGCTGCAGCCTTTTAATACAGCTCCCTGTGCTGACCCCCTAGCCATAAAACTACCTCCTTGCTACTTCATAATGGTAATTGTGCTACTGTTATGACTCATAATGTAAATATCTGATCCTCAGGATATCTGATATGCAGCCCCCACAGGGGTTGTGACCCACAGGTTGAGGACCACTGTAGTGAGTATTTACATGTCTGCCACTGGGGAGGCAGAGACAGGAGAGTTTGCGGCCATATAATGAGGCCCTACGTAAAATAAATAAAGAATATTCACTGAGCTGGAGTTTCAAAGGGGAGCAGCAAAGCAGTGAAGACTTAGATTTCTTTTTTTAAAGAGTCAATTCTTCCAGTGAAGTCTAGGGAAACTAAGAACCATAAAACGTAAGAATAGTAAAACACCCAAGGGAGTGTCAACTGACATATACAAGCACAAATTCTATTAGAATCTCCAAATATTTAGCATTTTTAAATGTCAAGATTTGAAACCAATCTTCTGGTCAATAATGTCAACATCTCTACAACTCCTATGCCCACAGCCTATACAATTTTCTCATTATAACCTAAATACTGCTATATACAGATCTGTGTGGAACAGGCAGCCTATTTTCTTACATCATCAAAAATTAGTCTGTACTGCTCAGTTAAATGTCTGGTCAATAGTGTCATATTACACATACCATGCTTCAATAATCCATACCCCATGAATCCAATTATAACAAATTCCGTTAACTCTGAAACCCACTGGTCCTGACTTAATGCTGAGTGGCTCGTGTATAGACTGTACTGTTCTCTAATGAGCACTTCCCTCCGTCTCTGCACTGTGCTTGCATTTGTTAGTGCAGAAATTCTTCTGATAAGATAGGGGTAAGATAGGTTATGCTGAAATGCGTAGAACAGTCTGTAATAATCACAAGTTCTTTGAGATAAAGGTCAATTAATTCTAGCAGGCAACCAGAAAGAATCCATGCTGCATTTAATGGAGGAGTTCCTCTACATCATTGAGGAGTGAACACTTGCTTGCAAGCATCAGAATTCTTTTTTTTTTTTTTTTTTTTTTTTTTTTTTTTTTTTTTTTTTTTTTTTTTTTTTGGTTTTTCGAGACAGGGTTTCTCTGTGTAGACCTGGTACTCACTCTGTAGACCAGGCTGGCCTTGAACTCAGAAATCCGCCAGCCTCTGCCTCCCAAGTGCTGGGATTAAAGGCGTATGCCACCACCGCCTGGCTAGCTTCAGAATTCTTGGCTCACACATGTATTTACCTTTACTCTGTTTAATGGTTATTTTTCAGAAGGCTGTTTGAGATCATTTTCTGTAACATAGCTGGGATTCCCATCTCTCAGATGCAGGGCTCCATAGTCTCCCGTTTTTATAAACAGGGATGGAGTTGCACAGCACATGTCTTTGACCCTCATATAACTGCCTCCACTGTACCCAGAGAGAACTGAGGCATGAAGCTATTTCTGTATGTTTTCTAAAGATACTCCTGAGCGAGTGGAAAGGAAGCCTGAGACAGAAAAAGATTCTGTGTCCTTACGGAAAATACATCTTGTATGTATCTCAGCCTCCGGGAAGGTTGGTTGCCAAATCCAAGCTGGCTTTGCACAGTTGTTCTTGCAGCCTCACAGGGAGACCTCTGTAGAGGTGTGTACACAAATAAAGTAGGCATCCAGGGGATTAGCAGTACAAATGCTCACTTCTCTGAAAGGCCTGGAGTATGTTTGTTGGCAAGAAGACAGATGGGTTAGCTTTCCTGGGCCTTTCTAAGTTATAATTCTGCTTTATCTAGTGGGGGAATCTGTAGGTGAACAGTAGTCAGGGCATTTACCTTTCTGTTTTTCTCTTCCTTTTCTTCTAGATCTATGCAGTTAGATCAGTTGTTCCGAACAAAAGCAATAATGAAATTGTCCTGGTGCTCCAACAGTTTGATTTTAATGTGGATAAAGCCGTGCAAGCCTTTGTGGATGGTAGGTATACATGCCTGTCCGAAACTGAAATGTGGGAGCTAATTAAATCCAATAGCCTGTATTGTTTCCTTAAATAAACTGAACATTAAATAGTTTCTAATACTTCTCGTAAGAGATTAAAAAAAGAAAAGATGATACACCTTTAATCACCACCGTCTGGAGGCAGAGGCAGAATGAACTCTGTGAGTTCAAAGACAGCCTGGTTTACATGGTAAATTCCAGACCAGGTAGGAATGCATAGTGAGACCCTGTGTTCTGAGCCAGCTATATAGTAAAAACTGATCTCAAGGAAGAAAACAAATAAATGAAAAATCGCAACAGACTTCAAAAGAACATGGACGCATTGTAAGGGCAGAATAAAGAAGGGTGTTCTCCACTGTTTAAAAGAAGAGACTGTGAGGACGTTCTAGAGGACACTAATCATAAAGCTACTGGATCTTTGCCAGTTATCTCAGTTTGTTAAGCATGTCCTGTATTCGACGGTGTCCTTGTGAGTAGGGGACAGTGCAGTTCTTTGCTGACCTGGAAGGCCTCATCTCTTCAAGTTGGCTGAGTGTCATGGCTGTGGTTCTGAAATTCCATGCTCAGACAGTCTAAGTGAACTGAATTCCTGACAGTTGTATCACTCAGTTAATCATATGACCAGTTCATCTGCCTCTTAATTGATTTTGGTCTCTTAGGAAAAAAAAAAGTTGTTTTTTTTTGTTTGTTTGTTTTTTTTTTTTTTGGAAGTGCTTGCCTTCCTAAAGGCAAGCATTATATTATTATAGAATCTCAGATCTGAAAAAGTGTTGATCTTGTACTTATTTTACAGATTTGAGTATCTTTTCTATAAATTGTGGGGAAATTTTCCTTAATATTTTGTCGTGAATAAAGATTTTCTTGTCACGGTTATTAAATGCCCTGTCTCCTGGCATTTTTTTTTCTACTTTGTAAATAATGGACTAGCTAAGCGCAGCCTGACGAGTGGGGTCTGGAACAGACCTGCCAGCAGACGTCTCAGCTGTTCCTCCTTCACACCGTGTCAGGGACAGCAGCGTGATTTCTTAGATTTGTGAGGCGTGGACTAACCCTCTTGAGTTTCCCAAGTATAATTAAGCAGCTCAGGGCAAGATCCAGAACCCAAGCACTGTGCTCACATTCTGTACCAGCCATGGAAGCTCGGGGTCCTCACTAAGTTAACAGAGGATGAGCGTTCAGATGTGCAAGCAAACCTCCTATGTGAAACTTTCCCACTGTTTGCCCTGTTTCACCGACAATGTGATTATAGTGATGTATAATCTTTAGTCATTAGGACTAAGCGGTAGCTGCGATTTGCCCCACACACAGCCCTTTTAAATGCTGTGAGTATGCACATCCTAACTCCGAGACACAGTCTCCTGACTGGTTTCCCTTGCCACATCATTTGCATGAACAGAGGTTCAGAATCAGTTCCAGGCTGCTTTCCCCCCCTCCCCCGCCCCCACCTTCCATTAGGAAGGGTTTCTGTTGTCATGTGATGGACAGCAGTGATGGACTGTCATCAAAGCTGTTGGAATTGAGTGGAAGGTCTTGCTTCTGGGGTTTTCATCTTGTCCACATCAGGGTCTCATTACAGCTCACTGGCTGCAGCAGAGGATCCTCATCCATTGAGTTGCAAACCAATGGGGGAAAGTGGCTTAAAACCCAGTAGAGTAGTCAAAAACTCTTTGTTGGGAGTATTTTGCGGACCACACTCAAGCCACTAATTCAAATGGCTTTCTGAAAACACCTCCAGGCACGTCTGGCACCATGAAAATTTAATAACAGCACTTTCAGAATCCTTTGTAAATAAGAGTATTTCTTCACAATTACTCTCTTGTAAGCTCTTGTCCAAATCACAAGTAAAGTCATCAATGTCAAAATATGAAACTGGGACTAATAGGTGTGCAGCTACAACACAGTAGCTTGCCTTGGGATAAAAAGACAGCTTTTAACAGGTGGTTTTTTTTTTTTTTTTTTTGAAGTTTAACTTTATGTAGAAAGTGGCAGCTTAGCTAGCCACCAGAGTGACCCTGGTAAGTCACCAAGAGAAGTGACAAACCCCAGGAAACTGTT
Organism: Mastomys coucha; assembly: GCF_008632895.1. Classification (NCBI taxonomy): domain Eukaryota; kingdom Metazoa; phylum Chordata; class Mammalia; order Rodentia; family Muridae; genus Mastomys; species Mastomys coucha. The sequence goes on from NW_022196896.1 coordinate 84,172,005, forward strand.
GACAAACATTAACTCCTAGGGCAAATTAGAGAAATGCCAGCCCAGTTACTAAATAGCATAAATTCTATTTTACTTTTGGGTGCAGCTTTGCTATTTCAGGTGCATGCAACTCAAACAAGACAAGGAGGGCACTGAATTGGGAACTCTGGGTAGATAGGAGTGATGAGCCTGTTAAACACAGCTGCATCCCAGCATCCCACTTGTCTGTGAGTGACATCAACCACAGGAGCTACTTTGAAAGTTTGAAGTTAATCTCTGGTTAGCCAGTACCTTGTAGACAGTTATTATTGTAATACTATATTAATGTGAAGTGATCTGAGAATGCTCTAAATTGTTAGACAATGTAGGATCCTCTCCCTTACGAAGTTCCTGCTTATATGGAATCAGCTGATTCTTCATTATCAGTAACTAATCTAGATTACACCCAGCAAATTAATATATAATAAATAGATTTTTGTTAAAGTGCATGGAAACTGATAGTAGCTGAAAGTGATAAAGTGTTTCTTAGCTTCATCGGGTCAAGGTTATGTATGTGGCTGGGCAGGCAGAGCCTGGGACCCAGTTAGTCATTGAATGAACACTCTGTTGATTTGAAATGGAAACCTTGTAAAGAGCACATCCTTCCTCTCCATGGTGGGTGGAGAAAACAGATTCCCTCCTCCTCAGCCCCCTGCAAGTCTTGAACTAATTAGTAAGAATCAAAACGGACCAAGGATGGCGGCACAGAAAGGTCTGCCTGTCATGGTTAGTAACACAGAGAAGCCCGTGTTTGGTTCAGAAACTTGTAGTACTTTATTCATATATCAAACAGAACAATTTTAATTCTACCTATGGCAAGGAAGTTATCAGAAAATTCTCAAGACATATCTCATATTCCCTAAGACAATAGGATAAAAAAAAAAGTATGCTTCACAAAGCAGGGTTTAATATTTTTATAAAACCAAGATTGTGCAGTGAATTAAATGAAAATCTTGGAAAAAAGAAACAGAACTGGCATTTTTATTAAGATAGGCTGGATCAAAATAAATGAAGAAGTCCGCCCTGCCCTGCCTCCCCTCCCCCATGCCACCCCCATTGCTACCAAGCATGGATGAATTTTCTGTTCGTTTGATTGTGTGGATATTTGTTGAAGATTCTTTCTCTTTATCTAGGCAGTGCTATTCAAGTTCTTAAAGAATGGAACATGACGGGAAAGAAGAAGGTAAGATTAAGGGTGACGGTGAATTAGTAATATCTTCAGTCAAACCTTCAGGGTTGTTATCATTTCAACAAAGCTGCCAATTTTGTGCTTCATTCGAACTTGTTAATATGCACACCCAGAAAGCTTTCGAATCTATGCTTTGCTCCAGTTACCAACTACTTTCATTCCTAAGGCCCTTATTGTCTGTTCAGGGTGTGTGTGTGTGTGTGCGTGTGTGTGTGTGTGTGTGTGTGTGTGTGTGTGTATCAACCAGGTGTGCTCGAGGAGGACCAGAGGTGTGCTGCTCTGTAAGTATTAAGAGGAGCCCAGTGACACAATCCAAAGCATTGAAGATGCTAATAGGCCTGAACATGTCCCAGAGCACAAAGGCAGAAATTAAGGAGTGCTTTAAAGATACTTAAAAAGCCCAAAATATATTTTCACATTTTTTTTCTTACCCCAAGTGAATCTATCCAATGCTGCTTTAAGATACCCTTTTCCCTGGCATCTGAAATCAGTCTTCAATAAAAGAGAAAATACCGTAAAGCCATAGAGAGCAAGGGTCCTCCTGGAACACTCTAGAGCTGTCCCCTGAAGGCAATGGAAAGATATTCCTCTGTCCCTTTCACATGACAACACTGTACTGTGTAATCACAGGAAGGAGAGCTCCTGGGCATAGCCAGGGTGTGTCTGTAGCCACCAGCGTCCCATTTCTCCACTGACACCACAGGGCCTGCTATTTTGTTTCTCACGGGATATATAAATTGCCAACCTACCCTGCCCATGAAGGGAAGATCACAGGCCTAGGAAACAGGTTTTGAACCAACACAAAGCATCAGCCTTGCTCTCACGCAGTCCCAAGATTGCAGGCATTGCTGGGATCATCCTTTCCTCCTTCAGGTTTCATGGAGAATAGGTGGAATTAGGAGATTTTGCCGTTTTGTTTGCCACCATTTTTGACAATCTCTGCTTCTCTTTAATCATAGCTTCCCAGGCTTCCCAGTGAGATAAAGATGATTTGCAAGTGATTGAAAGGCAGTATTTATCTTTACATGGAAAAAAAATTTCGGATGTGTGCTTCGGTTTCTAAATTTCTGTGATGGGGGTGGGGAGAGAAGCAGAGACAGCAGCTGTGGACCCAGTTCCTTAGTGAGGTTCCTCTTGTGGGTTCAGTAGGGAGATGAACTCCAAAGGCCAGCAGTGAGGGTTGGTGTATGGGGGTGGGGGTAGTTCCCACTGTCCCTTAAACCTGTGCTCAGCAATACAGATCTCTCACCCAGAAGAACCCTGGCATGATTGGGATGTTTTGGAAAACAAAGGAACAAGGTGGAAATAAAGAGGGAAGAGCAAATTCTCTAGGTGTCAGTTGGTCTCTGAGTGTACTGGAGGACAAAGCCATGCTGGTAGTCTGCAGCAAACCCAGGTCCCACAGGTGGAACACACTTTCTAAGGGGTCAGGTATCTGTACCACTGATGGTTAAGTACACTGAATACCAAATAGATAAAAACCAAAGTCAGGGGCTCCTGGGATGACTCAGCAGGTAAAGGCATTTGCTACCAAGCCTGACTTCTTGAGTTTTTTCCCTGGGATCCATATGGTGGAAGGAGAGAAGCCATTCCTGCAAGTTGTCCTCTGACCTCCGCACATGCCTTGGAATACTGTAAATGTTGGAGGGAGGGAGGAAGTGGGGGGGGGGAGAGGGAGAGAGGATGCACACATCCAAGAAAAATGGGTCTGTCAATTAGAAACATGTTGCCCATGTCCTGGTTTCTGTTACATACTCAGTGACCAAGCATTTGAGGAAAAACACAGTAAAATTCTGTGAGACTCTAAATCACTTTGATATAAATATAGTCTGGAGCTATTTCAGTGTATATGTAATGAACAGGTGAGAGGGGTCCTGGGTCCAGGTAGAGCGAACAAATCTGGTATTACCTTGTAATACCCATTGCCCCAGCTTAAGTAACCACAGAATGATTCTGGAGCCTCTGGCTGCCTTAAACATGATGCACAATGACAACAATTCCTGCAGCCTCCTGATTGGTCAATGCCTGTTGCAGAGATCCATGTTAGGCCCGCCTGTGGAGCAGGCTTATGTTGGGGAGACACAACACACATCTGTTCACTGATCCCACAACAGACCAAAGTACAGATAGCACCATCTAACTTGGTGAACCAATGGGTTTTATTGTGTTTACTTATAGAAATATGGGTGAGGGGTTACTTAGAGGAGCAGAAATGACTCAAAGACAGCTGCGTCACCCAGCATGGGTGACAGCTCACAAAGCTGGAAACCTACAGCTCACTGCACAGCCTACGACAGCTCAACCGGCTGGAGAGTGTTCTTTCCAGTGGCTCTCTTGGTCTGAGCCTCTGCTAGGCTGCTCTGCTGGTCTCTGCTTCTTCCAGGCTGCATGGCTTGTCTCCAAGCCTTAGCAGTTTGGCCAGTCAGAGAGAGACTCAGAACAGTATTGTTTACTGTCAGGAGGGAGGCCACGTAGTGTATCTGGTGAGTTTCAGGAACTTCCTGTTAGTTGTTTGCAACATTCAGGAAACAGCTATGCACCTCTTTTTGCTGTGAATAGCCTGCCTTATTCCTGTCAGTCCTCCCCTTTGGCTCCCTCCCCAGATAATGGAACCTGAGTATCCAGCTGGCCTCCAGGTCCTGAACTGGTTCAAGAAGCAAGAGCTATTACTTCTTATAACCAGTTCTGTAGGAAGCCATTTCATAAGCACATCACCACTACAAGATGGCATTTGGCTTGCCGTTAGTATC
>NW_022196896.1:84179120-84186630 GCF_008632895.1 Mastomys coucha
AGCTTATACTGCAGAAGAATCCGTTTGTGCTGCGTTTTTCCTGCCGGCGGGACATAGCGCGCAGCACAGTTCTTTCAGAGATGCTACAGCCTTTCTTAAGTTGCTTAAATTACTCTCTCTATTTAAACTATTGCTCCTGTAGTTTTTCCCTTTCAAATTAAGGAAATGTTTTGTTGACTACAACTGCAAGGTAAAAAGTTTGAACAACTTCCTTTATGAGCACAATATTTAGATTAATCTGGGTATTTAATAAAGATGTTCTATTAAAACCCAGGTGTCAGAATGATTGTCTTATCAGAGCCTGCGCTGAACATCAGTACTGTTTTCCCATTTGTTTCTCCCTGTAGAATAATAAAAGGAAAAGAAGCAAATCCAAGCAGCATCAAGGCAACAAAGATGCTAAGGACAAGGTGGAGAGGCCAGAGGTGGGGCCCCTGCAGGCCCAGGCACCACTGCTACAAAATGGTCACATGAATGGCTGTGAAAAGGACAGCTCATCCCCTGACTCTGCCAGAGAAAAACTGCCCCTCACACCACGTGAGAAAAAGATCTCAATACTGGAGGAACCTCCAAGGGCTCAGCGTGGGATCACAGGTCAGTTCTTAAGTATCTATCACCTGCTTAGGGCGTTGGACACAGCAGAGGGAGCTCCTTGAAGCAGTGGCAGACAGTATGTAGATAGCACTGAGTCTGAGTCCTAGTCCTTATGCCAGGGACTAGGACAAGGGCTCAGAGAAAGCTTTCAGGCTGCCCCAGACCGGAGCATCCATACCCACCCTCCAAGCGCCCCATAGTTCTGTTATTATCTAGGGTTCTTGACTGTTTCCTTTTTCTATGCCAGTTAAAGAGTGGGAAAGCAGGAAATATCTTGAACAGGTGACAGCTGGGAACTTCTCAAACACCACCAACTGGATCAGCCAGAAGCAGTCAATAAAAAAGGTTTATTTAGAGGTGAGGAAGCACACAGTGAAGCAGAGAGAGCTTAGGAAACTAAAGTCCAGCCTCTCTTTGATGGCTAGGGATGTTTAAGCCTTTAAAAGGTCTTCCCTTCTTAATTTAGCTTTGGACAGTTTGAAGAAGGCAGGATAGCCTATTGGCCCACCACTGTTGCTTAAACATGGTGTCCTAATCCAGCCTTGAACTTGTTGAGCCAGTCCCTCAGCAGGGGCTCTGCTGGCAGAAACTCCTGCAAGACCTTTGTTTTAAGTTGCCAGGCATTTGTCTCAGGTTCAGAGGGTGAGGAAGGAGCCAGTCATCTTGGAAGCTCATCCTCCTTTTACCTAGTTATACCCCTTCTCCCTTACAGCCCCTTCCTCTCGCCTCTGCCTGAGGATCCCTCAGTTCAAGTGAATATTAGGTGACAAAGCAATGCTAGTTTGAAGAGATATTTCACCTAGGAAAAGGGAGAGACGAGTGATGACAAAGGACAATGTTATTACGTTAAGATTATTTTGTCTCCTTTTGGGTATTGGAATGAGGGTTAATCATTTATGCTGCAGCTGTAAATTAACTTCGTAATTCTACTTGTGTGTATTATATATACACATAGTGTTGAAAGACTCCCGTAGGGAGACCCCCCACTCAAGTCTCAGGAGGACACGCACCCAAGGAATTACGAGAGACCATCTTGATGTAAACACATGAGGCATTTTAATTTTGGGGCTCTCCGGGCCGACTCATATCTCGCTCAGGAGGCAGAGGAGCTGACCACGAGGCTCAGGGGTTAGGGGATTATATAGGAATAAGGTCTGGGGGAACAAAGGAATCAGTGTGGCTATACATGATTGGCTAGTTCAAATATTAACTATATTACATGGAGAACAGAGTGGAAAAATTTTAAGGGTGGTAATCTGAGTCAACAGAGCATCTGACCTTAAACCATATCTAAGAGGACCAGATGGCCCACTACTCAGTGTCTGCCCAGACATGTCCTTGCATTTTTTTTTCTTCTATATCTTCCTGGCCTGCTAGTTCCCAGAATGTCTTAACAGCTTGCTTATTTTTGCCCAGGCTTATTTGGACATATTCGACCTTGGTCCACTGTGTTTTCTCTCAAACCTGCAATTTTCTCATTAGCCAGCATAAGTTTTAAATTTAACTCTTTCAGTGTGTGTAGGTGCATATGCTAGTCTAAAGGCCAGAGGATGTTGTAAAGGGTGTCTCCCACCTAACTCTCCACCTAATCCTTTGAGATAGAACCTCTCAGGGCTTGAGATAGATCCTCTCACTATTTGAGATAGAGCCTCTCACTGTACCTCAAGGTGCACTGACAGCCAACAAGCCCCAGCTATACCCTCCTGCCCCTGTCCACCATGCACAGGGGCTATACACGCACACAGCCATGTTTAGCTTTTTCCGTAGGTTCTAGGGAACTTAAGCTCAAGTCCTCATGCCTGCACAGGAAGCATTCTTTCCCACTGGGCTGTCTCACCAGCCCCAGAAGGCTACTTCTTAATGCACTTGTCTGTGTCTGGGTACGTTATTTCTTCTCTACTTGCCTGTCTCTACTTCTGTAAGAAAGAAAGCTGTTTCTGTTTGTTTTCTACATACTGAAATACAGAATGCCACAGACAGGAAATTATAAGCAATAGAAACTTCCTTGGCTCGTGGCTCTAGAGGCTTGGAAATCGAACGCTGGGAAGGAGAGATGAAAGCGTTGAGGGGGTTAGACTCAATCCACTGCTATAACAACTGTAATCTAGCCATAAGCATGGCATCCTCATGACCCAGTTACACAAGGCCGACTTCTCAACACCTAGTGTTAGCAGTTACATTTCTAGCATTTTCAGGAACCCATTCAAACCATAGCTCTCAATGATAATGACCTTATGACCCAAGAGCTATAAAAAATCCTAAAAAAATAAAATTTGTATGTGATGTAACCTGCCTAGAAACAGAATTTCAATAAAAATCTAAGACCTCTTTGACTAGGTAAACCAGGAGGGCTTATAAAGTGGCCAGATGTTCATACTTACAATGAGTTGAGTTGGTACTTAAGATAGAAAAGGCAATATCCAGCTGGATATTGTGGACAGTGTTTCTTTATATTTAATATATGGAGAAAGTGTCAGTAAATAAATATATGTGTCTGTGAAATCTCCGAGACTACAGCTGCTACAAATGTAGTGTGATGGGGTGCTGGGTACCAAAGCTAGGTACTGGCCACTCACAAAAGACTTTTAGTGGAGTGCCGGATGCTCTGTAGATTCTGAGGATACCTGCAGTCTAGGTGCTGCAGGAATCACTCTGATGTTCTCCTAGCAAAGCCTATGGGCACACTGGTGAATTTCAGGGTTGGAGAACAGAGATGCCACCTCTGTGGCAATTGAGATGCCATAGATGTGCTGGATGTGGAGAGATCTCTGGACAAGGTGATGCAGAGGACGGGGAAGGTCAAGAAGGAGTGAGGAGAGCTTTGCTCAGCTGCCGCAGACCGGGTTCGTTGCGGGAACCCCAATTTCCACGGGATGAGAATTCTGGTCAGGTGGGCAATAAGTCGGCAGATGACAAACAGACTCCAGACACAAGGGTGTGGTGAATCTGAATGTATTTGTGCAAGGTGAGAATCAGGCTTAAATACCGTACAGCAAACAGGGCAGATGTCAAGAGTCACATGGGCAGGTGGAGGTTACAGCAAGGGACGCAAGACTGAAGTCACATAGGCAAGTGACCCCCACACCAAGGTCAGCAGGGTCTGGTAGCTAGGAGTGAAGCAGGAGGAAGAGGAGTGGAACTCTTCCTGTTGAGGCATTTTGATATTTCTATGCTATTTCTATGGTCCTGCTGGAGGCAATGACTAGGAGGTTTTAATCTAACACTTCTAGCTAATGTCTTTGGGTAGAAGCCCTTCATTACTCTAGTATGTAAAACATTTCTAACTATTATGAACTATCTATTGCTCTAAGGAATATGCTTGACCTCTGTTGCTAGCTGTGGCGAGGCAGATACTTTGAGAGAAATTGCAAGCTATGGACAGCTTGGTATTAAACTAGGATAGGTTGGAAACATTGTGCTGGCCAGAAAACAATGTCCAATCTTAACCATTAACGAGTAGTTTCTTGGGGTACTTTTATGCCTAAATATGAGGCCATGTTGATGATTGGAAAGACTAATCTGGAACACATCTGAGTTAGGGGATACCAGCGACTGTCTGAAATCCAGGAGGCACAGAAGTCCTTTTGGAATCTTATTGCCTCTTATCCTTTATCAGGATTTTATCCCCGATATTTTGGATATGACTGGAGTAGACGAGTGTGCGTAGCACTCAGCGGCCTCATTCATTGTACCCTGTTGCTAGTGTGGCAGCGTTACCCTGTGACAAGCCAGAGATGAGTGAGGTAGTATGTACCTCTGCCTAGGATTTTTAGTCCAACAGAAGAGAGCAAAACACAAACAAAACCTCATGGTGGTTTGTACCAATATGGTGAGGAGGCACCAGGTCCCTGACACTTGTCACACTAGCAAGTCTTTAAATTGCTTGTCCAGCCCTAGTTTTCTTCCAGAAACCCATTGCCAAAGAACTCCACTTATAGTGATGTAGTCAGATCATCCTTATTGGCTAGACGACACTTTTTCCAAACCAAACATTGACTGTAATAAAAATAACCTAGTCATTTTGCACCCAAATTCTCCAAGAATTTTTAATTCGGTTTTTAAAAAAAATGGTTTTTTTTTTTTTTTTGATTTATAGTCAGGGCAGAAGAAAGAAATTAAATAATCGAATGGCAGATTCCCAACTTTCCTTGTTATTGCTTTCAAACGAATTACTTTCAAAATCTAATTACTCGAGTTGCTGTTTTGATATCAATCATAAACTAAAAGCATAGCACATATATTTATTCACTTACTCATAATTTTTGCCTCTATCCAAACACGGTTTCAGTCTGTCAGGTAATTGGAGTAAATGTGAAGCAGAAGCCCCTCTGCTCACAAGGGTAGCCCCGGTGACATTTAAGCACCCACTGAAGCTGTTCTCTGTGCAAGGAGGCTTGGCAAACACTAGCATGTGACTTATTGTGAAGAATTCTTGAGTGTACCAAGTATGATTCCTGTATCCTTTTGTTCCAGCGAGTTTAACCTAAAGGTATTATTTGTTAATGTCATTGGTTCCTTACAAATCTGTATGTTTTATGTAATCTTTTCTAGTGAAGAATGAGTGGCGGGAGGTCATTAGGTGTGTTTGTAAAAGGAGGGGAGCACCACTGGGTCAACCATTAACTTCATGAGCATCCCACACGCTATGATCATAAATTTGAAAACATGTTTGTAACTGGTTAGGTTTTTATCTTCCAAAGATAATAAAGGTCCGTCATGAAGTTGCTGTCAAAACTGTTAAATGACTCTGAAATGCTTGTTCAATCTATCAGCAATTCTAGGCCCATTAATAGTTGCGTCACAGATGAATGTCTGAACTTGTATACTCTACACCCCATTTCTGAAGAGAAAGGATAAGACAGACCCGTAAACCCTGCTTTTGTGGGGAAACCAAGGCTCCTTGGGTGGAGAGGTCAAGGAACTGTCTCTTTACCCTTCTCTAGTTGGCAAAATTTGACTCCCTTCGGTCCATCTAAACCGCAGTATAGAGTTAATGCGCAAGCCATGAGCTCTCTAATTCCTAAAAAATAAATTTTAAAAAATGTATAATTGAAAAATTAGAAAAAGTAATAGTAACAAAGCCATATAATGATATTCTATGCTTGAGTGGGTTCACAGCATGAGCCTGAAAGAAATCTCCAGGCTACTCGTGGAGGTACATTTATCAGGCTCTCCAGTAATGAAACTGGCTCGACAAAGCCTGCCTTGAACGCCCCGCCGGGCAGGAGGCTATGGACACGTGCAAGGCGTGTTTTATCTTTTTATAACACCTTGACATTCACGATCTCACTTTTTAAAAAAGTCTTAAACAGAATCATTATGCTGGCGCGGGGAAAGTTAGCTTTAAGTTAGGATGTATGCAGGCGTCTGCGGAGTGTTAGTGTGACTTCCTACATGAAAAATCACCGCCCAGAGCCCCGTCCTTCAGGCTGTAAATACAGCGCTGTCAGTTGGGCCAGGGTTGTGTATCAGCACGAAGCTTGGAATTCAGAGGGCATGCTTTAAGTCTGAGAGTTGTTTTTTGTTTTTTGGGTTTTTTTTTTTCCATATTTCAGAACTTTTAATAACAGCTCAGATTAGATCTTTTACACAATCCAATCAAAATCATCCTGTTTTCAAACACTAAGTCAGGCGAAGAGCAGACACAGGTTTATTTTTCACTAAGAGCAGCACTAAAGATAGTAATTTTTATCCCCTCAGGCCACCAATCTAAATGTCTAAACGCCTTGGAGTCCAGTTTTGCCAAGCCTTCCTCCTCTGTTTCGGGACACTCAGATTGCAAACCTTATCTCTGTTTGGGCCAGAACAGGAAATCACACTCCTCTCTCTTTCTCCAGCTGGACACATGCCCACAGAGGAGGGGAGGAGCAGCAAGGTGGCCACCAGCAGCTTCCCTTATATTATATCTCTCATCCTCAAGGCTTTCTGGGGATCCACATCTTCTTTTCCTGTTTGTCACAAAGGAGGGCTCCCTGCTGTGTTTGCTGGCCTCTGCTACCCAGTCTTACAGTCTGCCCCTATCCATGTCTCTGCTGTCCTATACAATACAAACTCTGTGAGGGGCTCACAGGCACAGAACTCCCTCCTTGCTCTCAACGTGGAATAAACCAAACAAGAAAGATGGGGGCTTGTAATTTTATAATGTGGCTATTTGTGCCCCTTTGTGCTTGCTCCAACTGCAAACACCCCAGCACTATTTTGTGTTTCCAAGCAGATTTTTTTTTCCATGTTACTGTTGGCAGGAGCTCCAATATGATCTCTCCTGCTCCTCTAAGCCCTGAGTTGGGCCAGAGGATTAGAAGAGATCAACAGGAAAGCTGCTAGCCTAGAACTTTCATAATGAAGCTAAGGCCCTGAAGTCAAATGACATAATATATCATGAGCAAGACCCAGGGTGTCTAGCAGTGGAAGTCTGGTTTCAAACATCGGTCTTGTTCAGTTACTGGATATGTGACCCTGGAAAAGCTAAGTGCCATGGTGTGTTTCATCTTATTCCTCTGCACAACAGAAAAAAAGTCTAACTGTCCAAGGTGTGGGTGAGCAGCGAATGAGATTTGTAGTTGTGCTTAGCACAATATACCTGGCAGAGGCAAGCACTGTGTCACGGCTTTAGTCCATGAGCCCATTATGTTTGATGCATGCTGGGTGTTTTTAATCCTGGAGATGAGCCAGATGACCGTGCATTTGCATTTGGGGAGTTTGTGTGCTTTGTTGGGCAGGAAAAACAGATGGATGATAAGCCAGCCTAAAACTAAGGCACCAGGATAATTAGAGATTCCAAAAAGCGTGAAGGCCACCTACCTGAGGACATGGTTGCTGTGTGGTGGCTTAGTCTAAGGCCATGCTGTAACGTAAACATCTGAAGAGCAGGTGTGAAGCCGAACTCCAGGTTCCTCAGTATCTCATGCCAGGTTGG
>NW_022196896.1:84186640-84210002 GCF_008632895.1 Mastomys coucha
GCAGTCAATTTTTTTTTCTAATTTAAACTTAGTGTGCAACTTAGAGAAGCCTTCTAATTATAACCGTAGGTTTTTTGCTATCTTTAAAAAAAAATTAACAATATAATACTTTATATAGAGCCAAGATTATGTACTCGCATACGAACACATATTTTGTTGTTAATTTAAAGCACACAATTGCCTTTTGGGTTCCTCTTTATTATTATTTTATCACCTAAGTTCTTGGTTCATTTCCATGTAGGGTATACAGCAGCCTTAGGCTCCACCTGGGCAGCACTGTGGCTGAGTTGCGCACGTAATTTCAGAAGAGGCCTTCAATTATATTATCATTGACTCAAATCTCTGCTTTCATTCTCGGGGTGGTAGAGAGCAGAAGCGGACCCAGACAGGCACTGGCTGTATTGATCTCTGGCCACAGGACACCTCATGACCTCAGCTGCTTCTCTTTCCTGAGCTGGCAAAACTCAGAGGCATGTCTCCCCTTCCTCACTGACAAAAGACTTTGTATTCTGTCCAGCAAAAACACATCCTGTTGCTACTCATCTCTAAATAGCCAACCTCCAGAAAGAACTGCCACTCACACCTTGAAATGGTGACTTTGGTACCGAACAACTTAGGTAGCATGAACACAGAGAGAAGGAAGGCTTTTAGAAAAAAAGTTTTAAGATTTTTTTTTATTATTATTAAAACAATGCTTTAAATTATCCTGTCAAATGCAAAAAAGAGTTGAACTTGCCTTGCAAGGAACTAAGACAGTGGCATGCGTTTGATTCTGCATGTCTGTCTTCCACCTTTGACAGTTGGGTTCATTGTTACTGTTATCTTTTAATTCGCGTCTCCAGTCAGAACATCACCCGCTGTGATGGCCTCCAAGGCGCTCAGGGTTCACGGGAGTTTCGTGTGGAATGATAATGCCTCTGCTCATTTGCTAAGGAAATTTTGAAAGGGCAGAACTGACATTAGATCTGAATAACCTGTAGGTGCTCTGGTCTCTGCTGCAAAGTTACTCTGTTACTCACCCTGCCCTGGCGATGTGGTGGGGGTGGGGGAGCTGAAGCCTGCAAGACACTGCCCTGTAGGCGCTGCAGGAAGAACTTTCCTGGAGTTTCATCATTAGACTGTTAGTCTGTGGTATCTTAAAGAGCGCTGTCTCCATTTGGTCACACCCATCTCACTCATCAACCTGTTTGTGCCTGCTTGCAGCCCATCTCGCCGAAGACCCTGCCCCCACTGTCCCCAGCTGCAGCCCGGTTACTGAATCTAGCTGACTTCCATCCTTATTTTATCTTTTACTTTCAGCAGTGTGTAACATTGTTGACTGCTCTCTTTATTCACCACTTCTTTTTCATCTTGGCTTCTATGGCATGGCCTTTTTATTTCCCCGTGAGTCTTTATTGCTTTTTCTCGGTTTCTCTGAGGGTCATTCTTTACCTGGTTGTTGGATTGCTAAACCTTACCAAGGCTTAGCAAGAAATGGTCTCTCCTTAGATCATTTGGACCATGGCCTGGCTTTAGCTGTGCCACATGGCTTATTCCAGTCTTCCTGGCCCACCCTCTTCTCTGAACATCAAGTTTATCATCCATATTTTCACCTTGATGTTCCAGAATGCTTCCATGACACGCTCCCGACCAACTCGTGATCTCCATTTTAAGCTTAGATCTCTTTCTTTGAGTTCAGAATCCATGCAAACCAGAAGTCTAGGAACACACTCAGGACAGCTTCCTCTCTCAGCGGCCCTCCATTATCAGCAAGACCGGCTGATTTTCAAACCCAGGTGTTCATAGCATTAATCTGCTTCTCACAGTCTCTACCTTCCCATTCCCACCCAAACCACCACCCTGCACTCCAAGTTCTCTCCAGACCCTTCTGCAACTGTACTCTTTTCAAAACATAAGTTCCACTTCCTTGAAGAGAGAGCAGGTCTTTCTGGTTCTCGGATCTCAAGATTGTCCTACTATAGTCTTATTTTAAGTTGTTATCTTTGGATTTTTTTTTTAACAGATTACCGTAGAGTTTGTGTTTCTGTATTTTAAATTACTCTGTCCTAACTGAGGAAATTTGGAAAATTCCATTAAGTAAATCCTATCTCTCCAAAATAACTGTGGTTAAATTTCATTTCAAAAATTACTATAAGGCACAGATAATTAAAACAATTAAGCGTCATGTGAATATCTGTACTCTGCTTTTCCTTAGCATTGATGTGTGAGCATTACATCATACCATTAAGTATATGTTAAGTCTATTTTCCCCAGGCTGTCTCATCTCTTACTTATGAATATAATGGACAGGTAACACAAAGTTCTACTAGAGTACAGCCACATCCAACAATCTCCTTCTTACTTATCTGTTTTTCTTTAGTTTTGTATTTATTCCTTGACAATTTCATACATGAGTACAATGTATTTAAAGGCTGTTAGAGTATTTATGTGTATCTATGTGAGTCTGTGTTCAGGAATATGTACATGAGTGCAGGCCCTCAGACCAGCAGAGGGTGTTGGATCCCCTGGAGCTGGAATTACAGGAGGTTGTAAGCCACCCAATGTGGGTACTGGAAACTGAACTCTGGTCCTCTGTAAGTGCCTGAGGCCTCCCCATCCCCAAAGACAATGAATTCAGAGCATACTCTCTTCCAGGCTATACCCTTTAGTTTCTTCCATAAGACCACCTACATACCACCCCCAACTTTATGTCTTTTATTTTTAACAACCTACTGAGATGAATTAGTGCTGCTTGTGAGTGTAAGGTGGCCACTGGATCCTAGACAGCTGACTCCGGGCAATACCACTGAAGAAACTGACTCTCCTTTCCTTGGGCCATCAGTTGTCAGGGGTGCCTCAGCCCAAGTGGAGTCTCGTCCCTAGCTGCTGTGAGCTCACGAGGGCAATGCCCTGTTAGGCCCAGAAGGCATTATCCCTAAGCTGTCACCCCCAGACTGTGGCTCTTGGAGTCTTTCCACCTTCTTCTTCCACAGTGCTCCTTGGAGCTGTGATATAACTGTCCCAGGCAGGGGTTAGCTCTCTCCACAGTCACTTACTCTCTTCCTTTCTATAAGCACTGATGACTCCCACTACAAAAGGAGGCTTCTCTGATTTGGAGGCAGACCATCTTTATTGGCATATATTAATTATATAAAGTCTGCTTTTTAATGGCGTTTCAATGGTGGTTTTATTTTTATGAATCTTTTAAGTGTTTCTAAGTGCTTCTCCATGTGAATTCCTTCAGTCTGTCTCTAATTTAGGAAGAACACTGTAGTGCACAACTTCTATGGGAAACGGTGATTATTCTGAGGCACTGTAGTTATTGGGTTTAGAAAGGATGAGTGAGAGAGAGAGAGTGAGCTTGAGTTCTTAATACATTTCTGTTCAGAAAGTTGTGTTAATCTCATTGTTTTTTAAAAACTGATTATTTCTTAAGGTAATTTGTAATTTACTTATTATAAATATTTAAGAACACTGAGATCAGATACCAAAGAACTATATTTGTATATAGTTCTCAATTATATTACCAGTCATCATATTGTATTTATTTAAGTGCTTTTAAGAGAGTGGTAACATGCTCTGAGCATCACAGACATTAGGAACTTTAAACCTAATTTTATAACAAGTATATTATTCTTTGTTTATCGACTTTTCCAGATAAAACTACTACAGCCATTAAGCACGATTGGATAATGTGCTATATTGGAATATCACCTTTGAGGTAGACTCCGAAAACATTTTAATGGGTTAAAAATATTATTTTAGGGCTGCTATCTTTACTACATCCCTTGAGGTTAGATTTAAATTGTCTGTCTACTTCCTATAGTCTTCATGTGAAATTGTCAAATTTATACACAACAAACCCTAAAAACTAGAGAAAAGAGGGCTTTGAAAATTTAAAATTTGATTACATACCTGGTTGTTCCAGCATTGTGAAAAATCCTACACTGCAAGCCCATGTATCTGTACTGGCAGCAGTGGGTAAGTAGCTGTACTCGGGTGCACGTCGTACTCATGAAGGAGCACGGTGTGCATTGGAAGGACACTGTGATAAACCAATACCACGACCTTATAATCTTTACCACAATCTCCATTCTTTTTAAATTTTTATACTTAGATAAACTCAGAGTGATAGGTATGATCTAATAATAGCCATAATTACATTAAACATGAGTGGACTAAAAATTCAATTAAAAAGTGGATAGTGACGGATTGAATGAGAAAACCCAGCTCTACGTGATTCTTGTGAAAGGTAAAGATAGAAGCAAACAAAAGAGTAGACTGTAGGAAAACCGCACTGTGCAGAGAACAAAGTACAGTCAATTGGTATGGCTGCACTAGCACTGATTGCAATCCAAGAAACACTGACAGAACCATTTCATAGTAACACATAAGCCAGTGTATCAACAAGAGTTCACAATTCCAAACCGAATTACAGAGCTTCAAAACATATGAAGCAGCATTAATAGAATTTTAAAAAGATACAAATCCATAATAACTGTACTATTTTCTTACTAATTGATGAGACAAATGGATTAAACATCAGTAAGAATATAAGCTTACTCAATACCATCGACTAACTTGATTCATAGAACCATATACTCAGCATTTCAAGAACATCTGGCATTTTCAACGAAATGGACTAATTAATAGGCCATAAACTAAGTCTCTAGCTATGATTTCAATACTGTCATGAGGTATCTATCCACCAGAGAAGACTACACAGAGACAGATCCAAGCCAAAACAAAGTCTTTATCAGCTGGCTGGGTGTTCAGGGCCTAAATGCAGTCCTGAGCCTTTCTAGGGATGAGCATTTAAGCACAAAAAAAGAAATCTTGGGTTGGCACACCTCAGTTAGCAAGAACAGTTAGCCAGAAGCAGAACTACAGAAGCCAAAAAAGCAAGGTTAGTCCATTTAGGGAGCATCTTCGGTCTCATTTGGCAGGCGTGCCTGCCTGTGTATATGCTGGGTTCCAAAGCCTCCGTGGCACTTCTGTTATGGCATGAGTTGTGCTAAGATCTGGGGCTCTTTTTCTATTCTATGTTTTCCATATTCTATTATGGTAACCAATATTTGGGAATTGAAAAAAACTCTAAATTTTACATACCAAAGCAAAAAAAAAAAAGGTCTAAAATTACCTAGGGATAAATATTCCTAAAATATTGATATTTAAGACCCCCAAACTAAAACAATATTAAGATAATTTTAAAGGCTCAAATAAATGATGTGATATATCATGTTTAAGGATCAGTGGATTCAATAATGATAATAGGCCAGCTTTTCCTCAAGTTGATTTATAAACTGAGGACAGATTCAACTAAAATTCTGCCAGATTTTTTTTTTAATTGAAATACACAAGCTGACTCTTAGATTTATACTAGAATGCAAAGACCTGTGACAAAATAATCTTTAAAATAAAATAGAACAAAGCTGGAGGACATACGTTATCAAATGCTAAGACTCCTTATCTAGATAAAGCAAGCAAGGAAAGACAAATACAACAGTGGCTGCAACCGCGCCCAGAAACCGAAGCACATGAAGAATCAGTTCATTTCCAGCAGGGATGCTGAGGCCCGTAGGGAAAGAGGGTCACCTCAGACCCACTAAGCTCTTTTGTTTTTATTTTAACATTTTCCCTTTTACATATCAGAGTCAAGTGCAGAGAGTTGTGACTCATCTGTGTTCTGTATAAAAACCAGAGCTAGCACATCAGGGCCCCATGAGAAGTGTCTGTTAAGTCTACTTAAATCAGACAGCTAAATGATTCTCGGGAAGTCGTGTACTAGCTGTATTAAGATCTGCTAAGTATTTTCAGTTTTAAAAAGGGTTCTGGTAATTGTAAAATTCAAAACCACAGAAGTTTCTGGGAAGCTTGGTTAAGATAAATACCTAGGAAAGAATTAAATAAAAATATGTGTAGCTTCTACTGAAATCTGAACAAATTGGCTCTTTTCAGGGATGACATTTCTTTCCAAGGTGTCACAAACATGGGCCAAGTCCTCAGTGAATTTTAAAGGCACAGTGACTCCTATCAGACCAGGTGCCCTGACATTGGAATGGCCCTACTATGCAGAGCACTAAAGTAAGGTTGGCTCACTGGTATTCAGTTCACACTCACTCATTCAGTGGTTGTTGTGTAGCAGTACATGGCAAGCTTGTCATCATAGGCAAGACATGCACCACTCTGTCACCTCTTTCCGTGTACAGAGTGTAGCTGGCAATAACTACCCTTTCATACCAGCAGTGACCGAACCCTGGAGACCACCCATCTCCATCTTATAGCTTCTATTAGTGTTAGCCAATAGAAGTACAATGCAAGCACCCATGTAATTTTATACTTTCTAATAGCCACATTAAAAAGCATAAGGTGATTTCAGTTGGGTAATTTCTCTAAATCAGTGTATATAAAATATGATCATTTCAACATGTAATAAAAAATTTATTTACTTTTCGCTATGCTGAAGATCCAACCTAGGGGCCTTGCAAGTACTGTGCCATTTGGCCATACCTTCCAGTTTCAATATTTGAAGATCTTTTTATTTTTAAAGTACTATGCCAAACCTACAAAAAGATCAGTGTATGTTTCATCTAGTACTTCTTGCCTCAATTTGAATAAGCCACATTTTAGCTAATCAGCAGCCACATGTGGGGAATGACCACCTTCCAGACAGTGTGCCATGTATCAATCAATGCCGGGCAGCTCTAGGCTGTTGAACTTTAAAGCTGAACACCAGAAAGGAGAAGGTATAGCATGCGTGATGCTAAAGGAGAATCACCATGTCTGGGAAACAACTCCCATTATTGTGTTACTAGAAGTCAAGGGCTTGTGGTCAAAATGAATGTCGTCCTGTTATGGCTGCATAACTCCTGAGAGAATCCCAGAGTTTCATCATATTTAGAGATGAATCTACCTAACCAGTGTGCAAAGATATGCAAGTGGTCTTTGAGAACTGTAAATACTCCCAGTGTTCAATGATTCTTCCAATAATGATTTTTTTCAGAAGGCAAAAATATTGCTATTCAAATTTCTCAATAAATATTTGTGAGATGAGCAGTGGAATGAATCAGTAGATCACATATTATTCTCTGACATGCAGACAAAATATTTTTAGCTCCCAGGTTAATGAGCTCATGTTTATGTACATGCCTGTCTCCTGCTTAAAATTCATTTGTATCCTAACTGAATAATTTTTTGTTCTTCTACCTAAGGTCATTATTTCCATTAGGCTATCCATCCCCATATTTTCAAGGCTGCAACTAATTTATTATGCCATGCTGAATTTATAATTCTGAGTTTATAATCATTCATCAAGACTGAATTTCACCTGTGATTTAGGAAGGGAATGAGTTGGAACTAGTTTGGATTTAGTCATTGTTTCCACACAGGTGTTTATAAATTCATCATCAGGTGGGTCTACCATCCCCATTGCAGCACAACCACCTGGGATGCAGAACGCTGTGCCTACTGCTGGCTCAGAATCCTGGGAGATGGTCCTCAGGAACTTGGTACCAAAGGAGAGTCATTTCACACATAAATCTGGCAACCATGGTCATTCATACAGTAAAGTTCCACATTAGTGTGACTGATGATGAAATTACACATTATCATTTCAATCAGTGTCATTACGAGAAGAAATACTATTTACAGTGTGTATTTATGTGTTCATTTGCCTTTTCGGGACACCTCATTGCATACTGTAATTTCCCTTTCAGTAAAGTTTCTTTGTTCAGGAAAGCTCCTTGACATATAGGTTATGAATGATGGATTCTACTAGAGTCAAATTATATTTATCATAAATGAGCTAATGTCTAAAATCAAATTGTCTAGGACCCAGATTGCATTCTCTCACACTTTTCCCTTGGTCTCTGTAATGTTTGTGACAGTGTCGGGAAAGGTGTGCCTTGTTTCTTTCTTTTTTCTTTCCTATGAAATCATTTTAAGTGTACTTTAACTCAATCACAGTTCTGCAGAAAGCTATTGAACCAGACACAAGTACTGGAGCTTAGAAAGTGAATCTAACTGAGCGTCTGCCCTCTAGGAGGTCACCGCCGCAGCCAGGCAGCGGCGAGAGACAGGCACAGAAGCCTGTGTTAAATGTAATCTATGAAGGCAATGAGGAGCAGAGAGAAGCAGAGGGTGGGTGGATAACTGGCCGAGAAGGGAGGGAGAAGCTGGGCGTCAGGGAGAAGCTGGCACTCTGTATGCATATGAGCCCCAGTCGGAGGGAAAGGTAAGGACATTCCCACAAGGCTGTCCAGGATCCAGGGAAGCTCAGAATTTGGGATCTTCTAAACCAAAATGCATTCTCTCCACTGAACACAGCTCTCTCTATGAACCTAGTCTTCAGAAGCTCACAGACCGCCATGTCTTTTGCATACTAGACTTTCCTGTGGTGAAATCTAAAGAGAAGTAGTACATTTCCTTTTCAGGCCCTTAGATGCCATTTAGCTCACACCAGCAATAACTACGTAGGAACCCACCTTTAAACGACGCCAAAAGCAGTGTGCTGCTAATTTATTGCCGCATCTATTAAAGCTCTAGAGAGAATCTAATGGCTTGGATTTTAAATATAGTTGAGCTATTACCATGATATTTCCTGATTTAATCCCTCCATAAATTAGATGAGATGCGTATAGTACCTGTTGTCACTTCATTCTTGCCCCATCTCCAATCACTCTCCTGCCTTCATTAATTCAGGATGAAATATCAGAAACCATACATGGGAGATGGGAGAGAGCTAAATTTTATGGCTTCAGTATGAACTCACATTGAAAGATGCCCAAGGTTTTACTGGAATAAGAGGAAAAGAGGAGATGGGGAATCATACTCATCTCTTGCAAGCGTGTTAATAATGTTCCTGGATAGTTACAAGTGAGGAAGTAGGGCTCAGAGATATTAAACAGCTTGTCCATATCTCTCTGCAGGCACTTGCCAGAGCCCACACACAAACCCAGTCTTCTGACCCTAAATGCAAAGCCCTTTCTGGTGTCACCTCAACTCTTCTGGGAATTCTATTGAAACAGTTCCTTCAGTGTTTTCAGTGAAAGACATTATTGCCAGCCTATAAATAAAACTAGAAATAATCTTGCCATTCATGCTCCATCACTTTGCCATCAGTGTTTTGCCTTTATCCCTTCACAGCCGTTATTTGGTGTTCTCTTACAGAAGGCAGCAGACTACTGCAGCAGAAAATGTCCTTAGATGGGAACCCCAAAGTGATTCATGGACCATCAGAGAGGTCAGACAGCCTACAGTGGTCAGCGGGGCAGCCTTGTAACCCAAGCAAGCCTAAGGCAAAAGCATCTCCTGTTAAGTCCAATGCCCCCTCAGCTCATCTGGAACTAAAGCCAGACGAGCTGGCAAAGAAAAGAGGTAAAGTGGTTTCTTTTGCGTAAATGACTCGACATATTCTGCACACACATAAAAATGCCAGGGTGGCAGAACTTTGTAGAAAAAAAAAAAGAGAGAGAGAGAGACTCTTTGTTTAACAAAGAGAGTCATACATGCAATTGAATTTCTTCTCTTTTTCCCCCTACAATTCACTTAGATGGGAAATGGAAGGCAGATGCAATCCTTCCCATGTCAAAGCTCTCGGAGTATCAAAGGTGGAATCACCTCCCCTTCTCGGCCCCTCTGTGGATGGATGAGCATTTGCCTACCTCAGTCACTTACAAAGCAAGTGTTAGAACAGGGCGGAGTAGTGCCTCCCAGGCATAGGAAGGAAGTCCAGGCCTGGTCTGGTAAAGATGAATCTGTAGCCTGATAGACCTTCCTTGAGACATGGTCTTCCCTATGTGAATATCCATCTGTATTAGAACTTTCAGGCAATCTCACATGGAACAGCTTTTCCATTTGACACATTAGATTTTTATTTTTCAAACCTGGGTATCTTTGAATGGTAACTAGCCTTCCAAATGAAAAGGCTAAATCACTTCTTTTCTGATTCCAAGACTAAATAATGCCCTTCTGATTCAGCCCCAGTTGTCTTTGGTTTCCTTGGCTTTGGTTTGACACACTCATTCCATTTTCTTGAGGGAGATTTCTTTCTTTTAAGAAACATGTTCTTGTTGAGATATGGGCAGTCTGTTTGCCATGCAAGGCTCTCTGCCTTATTGAGAGTTACAGGAAACCCAGAGAGATGGCTACCCAAAGAGCTGCTTTAATGCTGTGGCTGTAATTCCAGGCCTGGCTCAGGATGCTGGTCAGGAGCCAGCATACCTGGCACTCACAGCCCATCCTTTCTAGCCTATTGGTTCCTCTCTATGTCATTTTCCTGCTCCCAAATCTCTGTTGGCTTTGAACCATGTGCAGTGGTGTTAACAGAGGGAGCCAGCAGCACAAATGGCCTTTATATTGAAAGAGACTTCAGTTTATGACAGAACATAATGAGCAGAGGCTCTTTCTGAAGAGCAAAACGACAGGTGTGCCATATGTGGCACAACCAGAGTCCCCCACCGCACCCCCATGAAGATGCACCATTCTGGGGGGTTGGGAGGGTCGGGCGTCAAAATGGCCCATCTCCTCTTAACAGTGTTTCTCCACTAGAAAACAAAAGCCAGGTCTGTTTGGGGTGAGTTGCTTGCTTTGTTTTATTTAGCTCATAAGTAAAAGATAGAATGGCCATGTTAACATCCTTTTTTTCCTGGCGTCGATTTTAGGCCCAAATATTGAGAAATCGGTGAAGGATCTCCAGCGCTGCACTGTATCTCTAACGAGATACCGGGTCATGATCAAGGAAGAAGTCGACAGCTCCGTGAAGAAGATCAAAGCGGCCTTTGCTGAGCTCCACAACTGGTGAGTGCTTTGACCCACAACTGTAAATCCGCAGTGTCTGGGCTCTCCCTGTCGTCTGTAAGAAAAACATCGGACGGACGGGAAAAGTTGCTTATCTAATACATAAGCATCGCAGAGCTGCTCTCTCCCTCTCTCTGACTTTTGTAAAGTTCTGCAGGCAGGAACATATATCTTGGGAGCAAAAAGGAGAAAGTATTCGAGTAAGAAGAACTCTGATAGTCCTCGTAACTCAGTGAAAGTTGAAGTTGGCCTTAGTGCATCGAGAATACAGAATGAAGCCTGAACAAAGGGGGAAGAGAGAATCCTTAAATGGGACTGGCATCCATGAAAAGCTAGTAACATGAGAGCTAGTTTAAAAGTACAACACATTGCCATCATTATCACTAAATTTCCCTAGCAAAAAGAAACATCCAACAGCTTTAGTGATAACACTCCATTCTTGACGTAAGCGGTGTGGCTAGGATGGTTGTGACAAAAGCGGCCCAAGGAAAGAAGGCTCTTTTTTGGCTCACAGAGGGTACAGTCTGCCATAAGCAGGGGCTTGGGACTATAGCAACAGAGCTTGAAGCAGCTGGCCACCTTGAGTTCATATTTGGAGAGCAGAGTCGATGAGGAGATGTGGTCCGCTGCCCAGCTTGCCTTCTCCTTATTATTCACAGTGGACTCAGGCCCCCAGCCCATGGCATGGTGCTGACCGCGATACAGTGGGTCTTCCCACCTCAGTTCATCTAAGCTACATAATCTCTGACAGGCATGCCTGCAGCTTGTCTCCTCAGCCAGTCTAGGTCCCGACCTGTCAGCTTGACAGTGATTAGTGTTTTCGATCGCAGAGGTACTCTCATTACTGCCCAGCTCACTGCCCTTCACAGTGTACTGAGTACACCTGTTTTCCTTTTTCAAACAAAGAAATAGTACCCTGACGTGGGCTAGGTGTTGCCCTTCCCTCCCTGTTGGTTATAATGAAGAGCATTTCTCTGAGCCCTGGACCTTTTCTTATGTACAGAATTAAGGTGAAATATTATTATTATTATTATTATTATTATTATTATACAGTTATAATGGGAAAAAATGTTCTGTATGTCACTTAAGACTCTTTCAGTTCCAGATGAGAAAAGCCATACCAAAGACAAAAGAGATTTTCATAGCTGAAATATATAAATATTCTAAAATATTCACCCAAGCAAATCTCCTTCTAAATCAAATTGTATTACTACGTTATCAAGATCTGGTCTTTCTCTTCTCTCCTACTTTCTTCCTCCCTTTCTCTCTTTCTTTTTCAGTATCTCCTCAGTTTTGCTTATTTTATACTTCATTCTTAGACACTTCTGTCACAGCAGATACCCTCTTCTTGACTTCTCCATAAGCCTCAGTCCCCTGAGGGCTAGGTAGTAGTTCCAGGAAAAAAAAAAAAAATTCCAAGGGCTAATTTTCCTTGGCTGGGTTTGGTCACATGTAAGCCTTTGTAATGATTACTATAGCAAGAGGACTGGTTTTCCCACTCTCTGTTCAAAGTCAAATGCTTCCCACAGAGTGAATAGTGCGGTGAGTCCCAACTCCACCCCATAAGCGAGACTTGAAGAGTCAGTTATCTAGGCCAAAATCTAGGTGCTCACACCAAAAGAAACCACCCAACTATGGTACCCAGGTTTGTGGAAATAGTCCCCGATGTCTCCTTGACTTCTCCTGACACTAGAATGTGACCGCATTTCCTGCATATTTTTCCATTCTAAGTCTTTGCTTTGACACCGATGTGCTTTTTAACAGAAACTGTGGCGTTGTAAAAACTAAGGATTAAGCTTCACACTGACTTAATCTAAAATTCATGAATTTTAAGCCATCTGCTACATACAAGATCCCAAGGGTGCAGAAGACACCAGGTACTTGACAGGAAACTGTCTCCTTCAGTCACCACTCGGCCCCTTACAGGTCCCGTGATGAGCACATGACCCTTTACCTTCACCCAGCCATGGCGTCCATGGGGCTTTCCTCTTGACCAAACTGCAGCTAAATCGTTCATGGCAACTCCTAGGACTCGTGTGAGAACTTAAAGAAGGCAAAGATGTTGTACTATTGAAGATGAGACGTCTTAGTAATTTCTAGTTATGACTTTCCTAGTCTCTCCTTAAGTCAGTTGTCCTGTTACTTGTAAGTATACCCAACAGATGTCTAGAGACAGGGGCGGCAGAGTTTACCTAGAAAGGGCCAGCTATAAATCTGTTAAGCTTCCTCAGCTCTGCCTGTGTGGCTAAAAAAAAAAGACAAACAGCCTCAGACAATGCATAAAGACAACAGAGCAAGAGTGGCTCCTGGTTGCCTGCGTTTGTGAGCCCTACTCTCAAGAGATCGGGGCTCGATTGGAGAGCTCTGTGCCCCATCCATCTGGGTGGCCTTGAAGAGTAAGTGCTTCCTCTGATGAACGGCCCCTTGTGACACCTTCCATCCAGTGACTCAAGCACTAGCTGACCAAGGGTAGCAGTGACCTCAAACCACCCCTCTTCCAGCTGCTAAACCTGCTTTTTTATTTACTTAATGTTGAGTATTAGTAAACAGCACATGGGTCTCGAGGCATCTGGAAATTGACAACAGATTCTTTGAGCTTCTTACTCCTCGTAAACGGTGAAAGTGTAGGGAAGGAATGCCAGTGCCCACAGAAGTTGTGCGGGATTTCTCTGCTCCACATCCCCTTGCCCTTGAACCTCGTGGGGGAAGATGAGTTTCTGCATGAGCTTTGCCAGGCTCAAAAGTCACCCACAAAACAAAAAAGGGCACTTTCCTTCCAAACCAAGGAAGAAGGTGTGTAGTTCAACCCTTTGCTATATGTGGCAGCTACCGAGTAAACCCTTAATAAGGATGATCCCACAACAACT
Source organism: Mastomys coucha (assembly GCF_008632895.1). Classification (NCBI taxonomy): domain Eukaryota; kingdom Metazoa; phylum Chordata; class Mammalia; order Rodentia; family Muridae; genus Mastomys; species Mastomys coucha. The sequence continues at coordinate 84,200,284 of NW_022196896.1, forward strand.
GTGTGCTGATTTAAAAATAAAAACCGTCTTAAGCAGAACTTCTTATGTGCATTTCCACTGAGAGGAAAACTTTGCCTCCACTCCAAATAAACCTTCAGCCCAGCCAATGCGGTGATGAATTTAAACAAAGCTTTACTCTTGTTTCCTAAAGGATATGTCTTAGGAATTACATTCCTCGTGAAAAATGTCAGGCTACAAAAGACTTGTTTAAAAGAAATTTGCCTACTGATGGTGAAGTCACATACCATAGGCAATAGAGGGAGTTGAGTGCCTAACACCATCAATGGCAAACTTTGGGCTCAACCACAGAGACTTGTAGGTTTGGAACACATGGGCCATGTCTCTGCTTTTCTGAAAACATTGCTCATTCTAAAACGGTAATTAACTCATGTGACCCTCAGGGGTGTGAGTCTGTGAGTCTCACTCCTAAGTCTTCTCTCTGGTCCTTACTGTGGACCATCCAGTTCTCCTAGCCCCCCAAGGACTCTGGAGGGGGCATCGTGGGTCCTTTAGGAATAAATAGAACCTCTCATGTAAAACATTAAGAAAACATTCACTTTCCCACTTCCCACCACAGTGCCAACACAAGGACATGAGTTCTGCCTGACTACATTCCACCATAAATCTTGATGAGGTTCATGGGAAATGTGATTTTAAGACGCTGGGAGAAAGTGGTTTGCTGTACACCCTCCAGACTTACTAAGAGCACACCGGGGCCAAATCAGCTGAGTATTTATCCTTCCCTAGCAGGCTGTGAAGAACACTTGCTCAATACAGTTACTGAAGAAAACCACTAAGTAGCTAAAATATAACACTGGTGTTTCACCAGGACATGGTCACATGTGGCTAACTGGTCATAGGTAGGGCATTATCATCTTCTCAGAAAGAACGAGGGATCTAAGCAAGTAACCAAGATGACACAATCCTCTGCCACTACAGCTGAACAGAAGAGAAACTTGGCAACAAGAACATAAAAAGTCACATCAGGAACTAACGTGAAACAGCTGGCTCCTCTTCTGTACAACTGGCCTCCTACCACAGCTGGAAAATATTCATTCTTTGCAACCATAGCTGCCAGATTTAATTGCTTTGTGTGCAGACTAGTCTAGCTTCTCATCACAAACCCAGTGTCTGTGTGTCCAAGTTGATTATGAAGGCTGAAAATGAGCAATAAAACATGAAATTGAAAAAACATTGAGGAAGTATAATAATACTCAATATTTTTGCCATATGCTGGGAGAGAAAGTATCCCAAAATAGAGCTATAAAAATCCTGTTAGGTGCTATTGTCAATTTAACATCTAATTAAGAGCACTCTTAAGGAAGATGGGAGCTGGTCTGGAGCCAGCAAAGTAGTGTGTGTACTAGTCAGGGTGGGTGGCGGTGCTAATGAGGTTGTAGAGATTGAGGCATGGAAGGAGTAGTCATTTTGAGCTGTTTTACTCTAACTAAAAAAGGGCAGTTAGAGCACATGTTTTGTAGCAAGCACTGGCCCTGTGCCTTACCTTTGGGTTTGGTTTGGTTTTCTGAAGTAGGGCTGTATTCATTACCTTTCTCATTGCTGTGGCCAAATAGCGCAAGGAGCTGTTTAAGGAATGAATAGTTCGTTTTGCTTCACAGTTAAGAAGGGATCTCTTCTGTCGTAGTGGGAAAAGCACAGTGGGAAGACCTCAAAGCAGCTGGTGATGTTACATGTGCAGTCAGGAAGCAAAGAGCTGACAGAAGTAGGTTAGTTTGTAACGCTTAAGATCTGCTCCTGATGACCTACTTCCTCCCACAAAGCTCCACCTCCACAAAGTTTCACAACCTCCCTAAATGGTGCCACCAGGGGAAAACCAAGTGTTCAGCCCTGTGATCCTATGAAGACCTTTCATGTTCAAACCACGGCAGGGGCTGGGGCTAGCCCAGGCTAAACCTGGAGGTGAGACATGAGTCTCCGCCTTGAATTCTTCCCCTTTCTCTGCGACCTCCAATTCATTTCTTCCCTCTCCATATCTGTTCCTTCTTCACAGCATGGGTCCCTCCTGTGGCTCCCTTCTGGTCAGAGATCCATCCTCACTGTGGCACTCCACTTGAGCAGTTACCATGGTGTCCCCAGATCCCTTGTCTTCTCTTTATTCATTGATGCTTCCTGGTCTCTCACGGATCATGGCCTCGTCCTCATTGTGAGGATGTGTTCCACGCTCGAAATGACATACTTGACTGTAACAAATGTCCTCTAGAGATTCTGTACCTTAATCAAAAGATGACTTCTAGCGGGAGACTCCAAGTTGAAGAACTAGCTGTTTTAAGATAAGTTTATCTTTTACCCACACATCTGAAATTTCCCCTTACCTGCTGCTGGAGCCTTGCTGGTAGCTAAGCAAAGCCTTTCTGCATACATTATCACGCTGGTCTGGTCTGCAAGGTGGCTACACACCCGCCAGATACCATCTCTTTGACATCTTAAATGCTGCGTTCTTCTCTGGGATGTGAGCTTGAGGAGGCCTCCTAATAGGAAGTAACTAGAGAGATTTGTATCTTGGAACCACCTAGTGATAGCTGACCCCTTATTCCCAGTGTTGATCCTTGGATGCCCAGATAGTGTAAAATTATGGCAATGTCCATCCTCTGAGTCACTTGTGGCTGAAGCCAAGCAGCACCATCTTCCTGCTTCAGGAGATTTACCTTGCAGCACAGTTCCCCTCTTTTGGTTGGTGACCAACTCTCCCTGTCACCGTGTGCACACGCTCACCCTTTCTCGACACCTTTATGCTGTTTGTGTGTACCTGGAGGTGCACACAATGCTGAGATTATCGTTTTTCTACTCATTGTGTCTCTCATTGTTCTCTTTGTAAATAACTTAGTATCTACTGAGAAACAGTACCTATGGATTCATATTTGCTTCTATGCCGAACTCTTGTGTATGGAAACTATAGTTTAAACATCTTTGGGCCTTCTTGGACATCCTTTTACAAAGGCATACCTCAAACTTACTTCAGTGGTTTTAGAAATCTATTTCATTTGATTGGTTGGTTGGTTCGTTGGTTGGTTGGTTGGTTGGCTGGCTGGCTGGCTGGCTGGCTGGCTGGCTGGTTGGCTGGCTGGCTGGTTGGTTGGTTGGTTGGTTGGTTGGTTGGTTGGTTGGTTTGAGGTGGTATTTTAATTACAACTTGATTTTAAAGAACTTAAAATCCATCAAACCCTGAAATTAGCAGACCCAAAGTCTATATACCTCAGTGAACCTCTACACAGTCAGGCTAGCCATCCTGAAGAAGCTGTGGAACTTCACATTGTATTTTACACTCTTACTAGTGTACATTTATCCACCATGAGAAAATCCCGACCGAGTTAGAACTAGAAAAATACTCAGCTCTCTATCCTCTTTCATGACTTGGCTGTTGATTATCTCTCCACAGTCTTTCCTTTTCATGTAATTTGTACCCTTTAGTGTTTCCCTTTCATAATGTTTCTTTATACTTTAATATTCCTTTAATGTTTCTGTTTTACTGAATCTATATGTTATACTGTACTCACATGTTATACTGAACCCATATGTTACACTGAATCCACATGTTATACTGAATCCATATGTCATACTGTACCCACATATTCTACCAAATCCACATTTTATACTGTACCCACATCTTATACTGAATTCACATGTTACACACTTGTTTACATATATACAAATATATTATGGCTAAGTGTCTGCATGTAAGGGAGAATGCACAGTGTTTTTCTTTCTGAGATTCAGTGCTCTTGATTAATATTATATATTCTAAATCTAATGCATCCCACGTGGCTCCAGGAGTGAACCTGAGTGGAGCAGCAAGGAAGTGAAGAAAGAGACAGACACAGACAGATATACAAACAGAAAGCTGGGATCAGGTGAACTAGACTCTCTGATGGAAAAACCCACCACATCTGGAAGCTCAGTATGTTTATTACAGAGAGTCGAACAGGGAGGTAGGGCTATTTCATACATATAAACAAAGAGGCGGGGTTTATTGTATACAGATGGATCAAGGAGACAAGTTTAGGATCTAGGTAGGAGGATCTCTGTAGGCTAACAGTCTGTAGGCAAACCGTCTTCGTGCCTTAAACATCCCGATGGAGAAAGCCATAGTGAACAAATTCTGCCCTTTCCTTCTGAGCCTTGCCTCCTGGGGAGAAGGCTTTGCCATTACTCCATAGGTCTTAGCTCTGGGATGGGTCACATGGCCAGCTTAGCTCCTGGCTACATAAATTCAGGACATCTGTCACTCAGGGTTTTTCCTCTCTCCTATGCAAGCCCATCCATTTTCCTGCAAATTTTGAGATTTTGTTTTTCTCTAGGGATAAATAATATTCATATGTGTGAATACACACATACATATTATATATAAATATAATATATATAATTTTCATTGTTCTTATTGCACCAAAATCTCTGTATTGCTGCTTTGCTCACTATAGCAAGAAATTGGGACCAACCTAGTCACCCATCAACAGATGAATGGATATTGAAAGCTTGTTTGTTTAGTTTTAAATCCAGGTGGTTCTCTTTGGCATCTTCTAACACCTGAAAACCACAGATTACACATCTTGTAGAGGGGCTACAAAGCCAGAGCGGTAGGTGTCCCTCAGCTGGAGAATCTCTTCCCTCTAGGAGACAGTTGGTCTGGCAATTTTGTTGATTGTCACAGCTGCAGGGAGGGGCTGTTGCCAGCCTCTGGTAGCACAAGGTGAGACCAGGAGTACTGCTCCCCGGCCTTTTACTTCCTTCCCAGGCTCCTATAACAAAGGCATCTTTGGTCCAAGATGAGGATAATTCAGAGGATTCCCTAGTGGAAGAGAAAGCCGCATGTTCTGCAAGATCCCCTTGAGGGAAAGACAGACTCTATAATACTATGAAAGTCCAGCTTGCAGCACCCCACCCTCCAAAGGGAGTAGGAGATACAGGAAGGGGGATTTCCCATCCCTTCCATACTGCAATGCCTTCTTCCCTTTTCAATCAGTGGTGGGAAGATTTTTTTTTCCATACTGCCTGAAACATAACCCTTCCAACTATACATTTTAAAGGTCAAATTACATTTTTGCCTCCTTGAGATATAAAAAACAATTATATTGGAGTGTAGAAAATTGAAGGCTTTCCTTTTTTTTTTCTTTTTTTCTTTTTTTTGGTCTGTTTTTCATTATAGAATTCAACTCAGTCCTTAAAAGAAAATGGAAAAATTAAGAACTGAAGGTTGTAGCTAATGACAGACAGTCACTTTCATTAGCCATTCTGTCTCTACCAGAGTCTTTTTCTCATTTTACAATAAAGCCAAATATCACAGTGGGGACCAGGATTAGGATGGAGATCTGAGGCATGTAAAGATAAGGACAATGGGGAATTGTTCCATTAAGCGCCTGTTTGGGGATATTCTTTGGCTTCAACCAGGCAGCAATATTACTTTTCCCAGGCATACAGGGCATATGTCCAGCCATTCTAGTGCCAGTGACATACTCAGGTAAGCAAGCTCTTGTTCTGTTTAAACTAGATAGAAGAAAGTCTTTTTTTTTTTTTTCATAGCTTGTGGTCCAGCCATGGTTGAACAAATACTTGGTCGTTTAATTGCCTCCTCTTAATTAAGAGAATCATTAGCATCATGGAGCTACATATACTTTGATAGGAACAACACATAAAGAAAAAAAAAGACCCTGAAATTAGATCTGTATCACAAAACAGATGGCAACAGGCAGATTTGGCTTTTGAGTTCAGTCATATGAGCATGGGAAATGGGTAGGGATCGCACTGTAATGCCAACATGGCAGAAACAGTGAGCATTACTAGTGTGCACACTGGATGTTGACTGCTGGCATAGTGTAATTGTACAGTTACAGAACTGATGCTTCTCCATGCCCCTTGCCATCAGTGGGTTTGCTAGTACAAGAATGACCCAAGGAGGCTTTCCTGCTGCTTGGCGTTGCTACACAGTAAGTGTGCAATGCTTCCAGTTCCCTATTTAATTATGAGAAGTGTGTTAAACAGCTGCTAGATCTTGCCAGCTTTTAGCCTAAACAAAATCAAGAGGTCGGGATGTGTGCCTTTCAGTTCTTCTGTTTTGGATTTGTTTGTTTTTTTTAATAAAATCATAAGTTTCAATTGGGTTTTTATTTTTAAAATGTAATAAGAAGGTTTTTTATGTCTCGTCTAGAAGTGAATACAGTCCTCCCTCTGACTGATCAAAACCTGTGCAAACCAGTCTTTCTCACAAATCCCTTTCTTTCTCATCAAATGTTTTTTCCTAAGTGCCCACCTGTTTCCACCTTGTATAAGACAGTGTGCAAAAGGAAATTAAATAAACTTGTTCCTTCCCACACACAATAGTCCACGTTATTTGGACACTAAAAGAACACAGTGTGGGATGAGCACAAACTTGCAATGGATACATGGAGACAATAATAAAAGAGGCTAATAAATATATTTATGCCTCAAGAGAGCCATATGGATGGGGTTTGTTGCCGTCTAGCTGACAAATTGCCCAAAATGACTCTTCTCCCTCACTCTGTACCAGTGTAATAAACAGGAGTAAGTTCCAGGATCCATTCTGAAGCTGTGAAAAGGGCAAATACCACATAATGGGGGAAAACTCAAGGTTCCTGTGACTTTGCAGCCGTGGGGGGTCCCTGTGGTCCAGTCAATTGCCAGCCTTGCCTCAATGGTGAATATATGTCCCTCTAAACAGGTGCAGCTCAGTCTCTGCAGGTAAAAGCTGCCCCTTCCGTTTTCTTCCCCACCCCCTAAGGTTTTTCTCCACATTAGATGTTTCCCCAGGGCCTCTGCAGGGACTTGAATGGATCCGTTGACAAGGAAGAGCAAGCTGATAAATATACAAAGTACTGGACTGGCCTTTTCAGTTTAGAGAAACCAGCATAAGCAGCTCCTCTCATTGTCACCTTCCTGGGTCTCCCGTTTACCGAATGACCGCCATACACTTTGTCAACCATGTGCTGGGCCCTGACAGCGGTCTGCGTCTGCTGCACTTTAGCTCAGGCTTCTTTGCAGAGGAGCTTCTGATTTGGTTTCAAAAATCTGAGAAGATGTCTGAGTCTTTTCAACAAATGAAGGCTGCCAATCAACCAGCTGGTTACATGCTTCTGAACAGAAATGGCTGTCTTTCCATCTTAGAATGGAAATGGAAGACAAAATTAAGCAAGTGTTCTGTCTGCATATTCCCCATAGGGTATAATATCTTTAAGAAGTTATAATGTAGTACATTTTCACTAAGAGAATTAAGATCCACTTCTTAAACATCTTCATAGACAGCAAATCCATTAGATTTAAAGAGAGCTAGTCTATATTGCAATTTGAGAATGAGTCTTAGAGGTTTTTGGTTTTGATTTTGGATTGTTTGTTTGTTTGTTTGTTTGTTTGTTTTTCACCTATGAGAGTATTAGGGAGTAGGACTCTGGAGTTATTTTGAACAATTAGCAAATCACACAGCAGACTGAACATGAAGTCAGTGAGATAGAATTCCTTACGTATGTGCAGCATTAATATTTCAGTAGCTGTAAACTCTTGATTCTTACTAGGCCATATTCTAATGAAAGTCACACTTTCAGAGGTTTATTAACCACTTAATTAGGAAGCATGCGGTGTGGAGTTAGACAGAATGGGGTTTGAATTTCACTTTATGTATTCTAGCTCAAAAGCCAATTGAGTTTCTTACTCAGCTATGGAACCAACAGTTGCTCCTTTCTGTGGGTTGTATGAATATCCCTATCTAAGTCAGTAAGCTTGTCACATCATTCTAGAAAACTTCTAGCATGCTCCACAGTGGATGCTCGCTGAAGTTCCTCTCTTTCAATTATAGCATTTAGAAACGTTCTTTTCCTCTACCCTGAGACACTGGGAGGACATTATTCTTCAGCACTTTCTAATTAAAAAGTTTTTCATACAATATATTGTAATCATATTCGTTCCCCTCCCACAGTGCTCCAAGATCCCCTCCCCACTTCCCTACTCACCCCAATTCATCCCTCTCTCTTGCTCTCCCACGCGCTCTCTCTCTCAAAGGAAAAAAAAGAAAATCAAAACAAACAAAAACCCAATAAGACAAAAAGAAGCAAACACTAACTGTGGAGTGCACTTTGTACTGGCCAGTCACTCCTGGGCCTGGGACTGTCCCAGTGTGGTTGATATGCATAGTGACACTCCCCAGGAGAGAACAGATTCTCCATCTCCCAGCGGGTACCTATTGCACAGAGCTTCTTGGTTAGGGGCAGGACTCTGTCCACTTCCCCTTCTCAGTGCCAGGATTTTGTCTGCTTTGAACTTGTGCAGGTTTTGTGTGTGTTCTCTCCCTCCCTCCCTCCCTCCCTCCTTCCTTCCCTCCTTCCCTCCCTCTCTCTTTCTTTCTCTCTCTCTCTCTCTCTCTCTCTCTGTCTCTCTCTCTTATGTGCATGCCTTGCGTGTATGTGTGTCTGTGTGTTTGTGTGTCTGTGTGTGTGTGTGTGTCTGTGTCTGTGTGTGTGTGTGTGTGTGTGAGTGCTGTTGTGTCTGGAGATGCTGCTCCTTGGTTACAGAGGGCTACCTCTGTAAGCACTTAGTGTGTACTGGATCTTGGGTGTGAGGTGTGTGAATCTCTCCACAGCTTTACTATTCCTTGGGTAAAGAGAGAAGTGAAGTACAGGGACCCCCATTGGGAATGGCTACCACTGCCACCAAGACAGGTCACACCACCTTCCTCACTTGCCATGCCCCCCCCATCTCTCTCCCTTTCCTCAACCATTTATCTCATGGGTAGAGTACTGTGCCATCAGCGGTATTTCTCAAGCTTGTTTGTGAATGAGGCACATCTGAGCCCAAAAATTCTGCTCCCATGAGTGTAGAATTGACCCCCTAGTCTGCATTTCGTGCACTACCCTGAGAAAGCTAGCCTGGATACCACCATAGCTGGAGAAACGCTGCTACAAATACTGAAGGATAATGGTGCTTTCCTTCCCTCAAAGCTCTTGACTACTGGGTGCAAACAGAAACGAGCAACCCAGTGTGTCAAGTAATACAGTAGAGTGTCAGATGCAGAGGCTAGGTGTGAGCAGGTGAGCTTTGAGTGCAGGGGCCAGGCATGAGCAAGTGAACCCTAGAGGCTATTTAGGAATGAGGTCATCAAGGAGGGGACACTTGAATCTTCAAGGAAGACTAGAAATCTCCCGCATAAAGAAGGGAACAGAAGCAAGATCACAGTATCTGAGAGGACACAAGTTTCCCCGAGCCCCACTCCACCAATCAAAAGAGTGGGACACATGGCTCTCAAATCAGAAAATCCACTTAAAAGCGAGACAGGTGAACTACCATTCATCTGTAGTCAAGAGAGTAGGAAAGCTCCTTTTTAGACTCCAGGGTTTATTTGCCTTCCCAGGGTAGAGCTACTTAGAGCTGGCTGTTAACCAAGATAATGGTGCATGCTTGACTAGAGGATCCCAGTATGCGTTTTCTCTCTTTTCCCTCTTCACCTGAGAGCCAGAAGTCTAAAACCTGCCAGGTAGGCAGGCCTGGCAGCCTCAGGTTAGATGTGATGGCACTCCAGATCCTTTGGGTACCACACTTAGAACTTGTGCTGAGCATTGATTACCTCATGCTCAGCTTCGGCGATGGCGTCTGCACAGATAATTTTCCCTATCCTAATTTGTTTTTAAAAAAGAACAACATCAAAGCAGATACATTGAAACTAATAGAAGAGAAAGTGGGGAAGAACCTCGAGCAAATAGGCA
>NW_022196896.1:84211466-84216466 GCF_008632895.1 Mastomys coucha
GGGGAAACTGGGAATGGAGAAATTTACATGTAAATAAAGAAAATATCTAATAAAAAAAAAAAGAACAACAAAAATGGTTTCGGAAAAGAATGTAGCAGAGTGAAAAGTGGTGGCTCTATCTTGTGCATGAGACAAAAAAAAAAAAAAATGTTTTTTTGTCTTGCTTCGTTTTATTTTGAAATGTTTAAGTTTGCTTTGCTTTCTTCAGTGAGTGTGTAAGATGAAGGAAAGAGGCCCAAAGACAACTGGCACCCATAGTTTCCTTTCCTCCTCTGTAGTTGGGTTTTATGAGAGGGGAGAGGGCTAAGTCCTATCTTTTTACAGTGAAACTGAAATGCAGTTCTTTTCTTGACTAGTGCTTTTCATAGAAAGAAACCAATCTAGGACATAATTAGAAAAGACAAGAAAATTCTTAATAACAAAATTTGTATATTCCTAGCTAAACAGTTGGTGTTGTAGATGTTAGACTTAGAGGATTTTGTTTCTCTTGTCCTTTTAAAAGTTCCAAGAAGATAAAAGAGTCCCGGCGGGGTTTTATTGCAATTAACTCTGTCTGCTTTGAGGAACTCCAGAGTCTGATGAGTATTAGAAGTTAGTCTGCAGTCAGCAGGTCTCATTCCCAAAATGCAATTTAAATGGTATAGTCAAATAGTCAATTGTGGTTTCAAATTATTGTATGATTCAGACATGAAATATGCAAAATTAAGAGATCCTAACACATTATGTCATCTCTGGTAAAAGCCAAAGTACAATGGGCCTCAGCCCACGTGACAGGTTGAGTCCGGTTGTTCATACCTGGGGCGTCGGCTTTGCCCTGCAGCTGGGTATGCTTTCTGCAGGAAGGCCAGCTGCTTTACCTCCTTGATGGTTGTGGCTAGTGGGCAACTTCCAAAGGCTCGGCTTTCTACTGAAGACCTGTGTTGGTTGTGTGTGTTTAGTGAAGGACATTGTCCTTTAGAAGATCTGCTCGTCACCATTGTTGTATTCAAGGGGAAAAAATCCTATATTTCCAGTTATAAACAGAATCCAGATAGTAGTAAAAAATGCAAAAATGTATAGAGTAGACGACAGCAGTCCAGAAATCCCAGCAATGCAGAGAAAATATAAATAAATACAGCTACCTACTCTTAATGTGGTCAGGGTCAAGTCTGCTGCAGTGGAAGTAGGTAGGAGAGGTTTTTCTCTACTGGAGTAGATTGCTGGGGGCAGAACGGTATGGGAATGGAAGGAAGTGTGACTGACAGTGGCACTGTAACTAACACACGGTACAAGAGAGGAGACTGGATGGAAAGATCCTTAAGGTGAAGAAAGGAACTTGGGGATTGGCAGCCTGTAAGATCGTGGTGGGGTGGGGTATCATCTGCAGCAAGAGCTGCTGACCCTCTGGCCTAGGAATACAGAGCCACACATGTTCTTGCTGCACTTGTGGTCATCAAAAGCCAAGGAAGAGACTCAGTTGGCAGCTGCGGTTGTTCAGAAGTAGTTGAGCTAAGCCCTTGACTAGTTTTGTCCTGGTCTCAGGAAGGGTTGGAATATTTGAGTTGGGTCGGAAATAGGACTCAATGGATCAAGTTCATGGGCCTCACATATAGAAGAGGGTCTCCTGCTCTTCCCTAGTGGGTACAAACCCTTCATCCAGGGGACAAAGACCTCTAAGCTATTGGGCAGCACAGCGCTCCCCTCCCATCAGCACTAGGGCTCACGAAGAACAGAGAACTCCCCTGCTCCAGGCCCATCAAGGAGCCACGGGGCTCTGCTGAACAAAACTGGGGAACCTCATAGCTCTGACTCCTCAGTAATAGGGAACAGAGCCCAGCGTAGGGTGGGGGTATCCTTAAATTCCTTTTCTTCTTTAATTAAAAAAAAGATGGGAAGGAAGGAAAGAAAAGTCTTATGCCAGGAAGTCTTGCTTTAGGGCTTATCGCTCACTTGCATGCTCGTGCTGTGTGGTACAGGCTGCCAGGGCTGAAGCATTCCCTAGCGTCTCTTTTCTTCCCAGCACCTCACTTTCCTGCACCTAAAAGCCAGGATACAGGTTCCTTATAGAGCCTGCTTGCCCTGCCTCCATCTCCTCTGGCGCTCCCAGTTTGTTTGCATGGTAGGCAAGGAGTTACAGGAGCCACCCGCCACTCAAGCACACTGTCCATGGAGCTTCTGAACCACAATGGTCCGGGATCAGATGGTTCCCAGCAGTTTCTGTCTTTAAAGGCTCCCTGAGGCAAAGTATCCGAGGTAGAACTCTTTGAGGTAGGCCTCATTTTAACTCTTCAGGACATCCTGTTCTAGCCACTGCCCACACTGTTTCATGATTTGCCTTTCATTCCTCAAATATGCACCAGCAGACTCTCAGCTGTGATGGTCCTGTGGGTGCCTGCCTCCCATAGCATCTTCACCTTTTAAGAACACTAGGCCTGTGTGGCTCATCCAAGCTTCCAGAAGAAACTGTTGTGGCTACTCCAGGCCTTGGGTCTCTAGAGTTAAAGACAAGTCTTCCACAGAGCAGAAAAATCACAAACACATTCCAACTGGAGAGCCCTTTCGATTCCTTTTATCGTCATTATTAGTTCTCTATAGAAAGAATCAAGACAGTGGAAACACTTTTAGGAAATGGCACTTTATCTTTGTGATTAACTATATAATAAACTATAAAGATTTCGCTATGGTAATCTCCTCCTTACACCTTATTGCTTTGGTAATAAAAGCTTTTTTATGGCCACAGGATAAAATTTTATTAGCCAAGTAGTTTAGATAAAAAAGAGAAGATGTGTTTTGGCAGGGTTGAAAGGGTACGTCTGAAACATGTGAGCTTAGCATGGGTTTTATGTTCAACTCTGCTGATAGAAAACATGCTAGATGCATCTTAAGTCTGTCTAAGCCAATTGAAGAGTTATGTGTTTCTGTCAAGTACTAAGGTTCAGTACTGGAAAACAGAGCTGCTCAGTCCTTAGGCCCTTGGATTAGTGGGATCACAATCACAAACTCGATCTTTGGATTCTAAGTCAAAGCCTCAGTGTTTGGTAACTTCCATTACAATTTTATTCATCAGCCTATGTTTTAAATGATGAGAGCCAATCACTGTGCAAACATGTATATATATATATATACATATTTTTTTTTTCAGGTAGACAATTCATACCCAAGCACTTCAGAATGCCAATCATACACCATGCCACAGAAAGATGGGTGTCTTATATTCCTTTACTGTTCCGCCTCTGCTGAACAACCCGTAACAGAGTAAGAGCATAAAGGTCAAGTTTTTTAACAGCTCAACTAGAGGTTTTTGAGACATTGACAGTGAAGCAAAGATTTGAAGAAAGAGCTTGCTAGATGAAGAGATGAATTTGAGGAGGAAGGGAGACACTGTCTTTGAGACAAAGGACATGTACCAAGGTTCTGTGGTGAAGATTGAGTAGGGTTCGTGCCCCCTGGGGTCTTGGAGAGCTTCAGTGAGATTCCCCTACGGCCCTGGCCCACCAGCTGACAGACCTGGTCCTGTCAATCAGCCTTCAGTACTAGTTAGGACCGGCTGTCACCTTGAGGCAACAGCAAGCTGATATCTACCTGCAGCAAGCCGCTGTCTACCTACAGAGAAGAACCTCAAAGGCAGCTGTGACCTCTGTTTCCCCAGTAGGACTCTGGTATGTGCGCTAAAGCCAACCTGCTCAGAGGACCCCACTCACTCCTCTCCGTATCCATCCCGGTTTTCTGCCAGGATGCCCTCCACCCCTGCCCAGGTTGCTGCTGCTTTCATCCAGCAGCACTTCAGCGTGTGTGCCTATCCTTCTGAGAAGATTGAGTCATGCAAATCGCCCTGATTCAGTCACTCTGAAAGCTGCCTGGGACACCCCGGCTTTGAGGTCACTTTAAAGGCCTTAGACATGGCCATTTCTTCTTGACCTGCTCTTAGTCTGGGGCTCAGTATGATGTGATGCTGGCTCCTTACGGTCTGACAGCCTACCAAGGGACAGACTGGCCTGCACTAATTTGTCTGCCACATCCATTTCCCTTTCACGAGCCTAATGCTTGGAATCAAAACCCAGGCACCACAGGGCCACTGTGATGAGATTCTCCAGGGACGATCAAGTGGGCCCTCCTTAAGCCAAGTCCTGAGTTCGGTGTGTTTTTGTCTATCAGGTCAAAACAAAAACCCTGGGTGTAAGTTTTGAACACAGTCGCACAGCAATGGCAGTGCTGAATTTCTGAGACACCTGAGGATGTCCCCTTGTTAAAATACTCATGGGAAGGGAAGCATGATTTGCTGCCACCAACTTCGCAGGCTTTTTCACTTCCTCAAGTGTGTGCATTAAACAGATTAAGACTTTACTGTGTAAACCTTCATCCCTCCTGTTGCTAGCCCAGAAGGTCTGAATGAACTATCGTGTGACTGTCAGGCTTTGTTTATTATGAGTTCCACCTGGGGTGCGTATTATACCACAGATCTTGTGAACTCTCTGAGCATGATATTATGTTAACAAATTCTACCAGCAAAAAATCTAGCATGATTGTGTAGCTGGTGAAGACCTCAGCAAAGGCTTCTCCCTCAGGGTTGTCTTTGCCCAACACATGCAGCCAACAGGCCTCCCAACTTCCAGGATCTGTTCTTTGCTGGTAACTATGTAGAGCCCTCTGGGCTTCCTGGGTAGTCTGCCCTCTTTTCAGTGACTGACTGTCTGAGGCCTCATCCCATGGATGGATTTTCCTAATGCGTGCTATGTATGTCTCTTTGGAAGTCTGCTAGATCTTCTTTCTTCTGAGCAACACAGTTTTCTTCTCTCTGTCTTACCCTCTTGGCCAGTCTTGCAGGACTCTCACATCTCTGCAAAAAAGAATGTAGATGTCACAATGATAAAAGAAGGCCCCCCACTTCCTCTCCCCTTCCCCTTCCTTTCCTTTGTTTGCATAGCAGTACTCCCAGCTCCAAAACCCTTAACTGCCACTTGGCAAGTACTTAGAAAATATTGGCCAGATGAATTAATGTTTGGGGGTCTTCCCATTTCTCT
>NW_022196896.1:84218966-84248513 GCF_008632895.1 Mastomys coucha
ATAGATAGATAGACAGACAGATAGACAGATAGATAGATTATAGAAAAAATACACATGTACATGCATGGATGATGATTATGGTAGATGATATAGATAGGTAGATGATAGATGATAAATGAGATAGATGATAGTAAGATTAAAATGATAAATAGATGATAAATGAAATAGATGACAGATTAGATAGATAGATAAATAGATAGATAGATAGATAGATGAGAGATACATAGATACATGGATGGATGGATGGATAGATAGATAGAGAGATGGTAATTTGTTCCCAACTGAAAATTAAAAGTACAGCTCATGTCTGGTTTTATAAACACATCTGAAAAGGGATATAAAAGTTATCTGTGCTATGTTGTTGCTTTTGGAGAGTAGAACTAGGAGATTAGGGGCTGGAATGTGAAAAATAAACTTGAATAATTGTTTTAATTAATGAACTCTATTGGAAGAAGTTCACCATAGCTTTGCTGTGCTGAGGGTATGGGAACATAACGCTTGTATTGCAGAGCTGGCAGGGGCCGCAACCTTGAGCAGACTTGCCCAAGTATAGTCTAGGACCGACTACATCGGAACTGGACCCACCTCCCATCCTTAGCTAGAATCTCAGAAACAAGAACACAGACACTGGGGATAGTCCATGATGGCTTAAGTGCCAGCTTATAAAATACTTATCATTGTATTGCAACTTTGGAATGTGTAAAGAAAAAAATATATCCTGATTTAAATGCAACACCGTACAGGTCTGGAAGTCAGAAAGGCCTTTTCCTTTCAGATGTGTGGACAGTGAGTTAATCAGCAGATGTCATGGTGTTATCCTTGGGAATCGTCCCTCTCATGTTGCTTCAGTTTTAGAGAAAGGGCACTCTCCTGGCATTGTTGCACAAAAATATTTGGGGCTAATGAAATCATTTTGTGTGTGTCTGGGGGGGGGGGGTATCTCAATGTTTGTGTATTTCCATTGCTTGTTGAAAGTGTGTGTGTGTATGTGTCCATTGCTGGTTGAAAGTGTGTGTGTGTGTATTTCCATCGCTTGTTGAAAGTTTAACTTTAAGTTCTTGTTCCTTCTGTTTCTGTTTTTCCCTAGCATCATTGACAAAGAAGTTTCACTGATGGCAGAGATGGATAAAGTTAAAGAAGAAGCCAGTGAGTAGCCATGGGGCTGTGTGATGAGGGGATCTCCCAACCAACCAGAATCAGTGCACAACTCAGGGTGGCATCAGTTTGGGGCAGAACCCTAAAATTCATACTGAAATACTGGTGGGTGGGCTCTGAAACTCCAGGCAGGTCATTCATCTCTGTGTTTCTGTTACATCATCTGGCCAATGACAGAGCTGCAGCCCAGTCCTCATGCACAGAATGCTCACTGAGGAAGAGGTGTCTTTAAATGTAAGGGACTTCCATGTGCACACAGAACTTGAAGTTAATTATATTTAAAGGGACAATGAGTTTAATAGTAAATCTGTGTATAAGTGTGTAGTGTGTGTTTGGATGGGTGTGTGAACTGTTCATGGGGTTTCATGTAGGTGCATGTGCACCCATGTGTGCTTATGTGTGTAAAGGCCAGATGCCAACCTCAGATGTCTTCTATCACACTTGATCTTAGTTTTTGAAAAAGAAGGCCTCATGTGGAGTTCATCAATTTGGCTAGACAGCCAATAAGCTCTGTAGAAATCCACTGCCTCTGCTCCCCCAGTGCTTGTTCATGTATGGCTAGAGATTAAGCTTGGGTTCTCAAGATTGTATAGTGGTTAGCTGACTCTGTTGGTCTTCCCTTGGGGCTCTGAGATACACATGCTGGACCTAGGCTTCCGACCCCCACATATGTAGCAGATGTGATGTGCAGCTTGGTCTTCCTGTGGGGTCCAAATAACTGGAGTGAGAGCTATCCCAAAAGCTCTTGCCTGTCTGTGGGCTATGTTCTTCTAGCTGGGCTGCCTTGTCTGGCGTCACTGGGAGAGGATAGGCCTAGCCTTGCAGAGACTTGAAGTGCTCAGGTAGGGAGGACACACAAGGGTCCCCACTTACTCAGAGGAGAAAGGGATGGTGGTTGGGGGAAGGATTGTGGAATGGGGGTAACCGGGAGGGGGTAGCAGGAGGGATGTAAAGTGAATAAGTAAACAACAAATTAAATTAAATTTAAAAAAATATTGTAAAGTGAGCACGCCACTGATTGAGTGTACACTTCAGTCCTGGTATTAATTTGAGAGAAACAGATATTAAATTTAAAAATTGTCATTTTAAAGACTGTATAATTCACAATTTCCCTGTGGCATTCACAGCTATTTTACCCATTCTCATTTAAGCTCACAAAACTCAGATTTGTCCAGAGGAATTCCCTTTAAATTGCTCCAGTTTGACTTGGGGATGTAGCTCAGTTTGAGAGTGCTTGCCTAGCATGCCTGAAGCCCTGGGTTTGATTCCCAGCATGACCTAAACCAGACATGATGATACATGCCTATAATCTCAGCAGTCAGGAAGGGAAGCAAAAAAGATCAGAATAGTGAATTTGAAGCCAACCTAGAGTAAATGAGACACTTCCACAAAATGAAAAGCAAAACAGTAACAACATTTGTGCCACTTAAAAGTCAGTACTTAAAGCTGCCTAAATAGCTGCCATGGCTATGCGTGCATGTGTGTGTGTGTGTAAAAGCTGTTTCTTTTCAAGCATCTTAGGAACTTAACAATGCACGAATAAACTCTACACGCAAAATATCTCCCAAGCTTTTAATTAACTTGTATAGGATTAATAATTCAAATATAGAGTTGTACTAAATGAAGTGTTCTTAAAATACTCCAGTTCTGTTACAAACTCTGTCAAATATACCAACACCTGCCAACTTCAGGCTACAAAGTTAGTTGGTGTTTTAACTTGAATTTATAGATTGCCTGATAAAGCAAATTCATTATTTGAATGATGAACGCAATTGGGTGTGGCAACTCACACCTTAATCCCAGCAATTGGGAGGCAGAGCTGGGTGGACTTCTTTGAATTTGAGGAAGCCAGCCTGTTCTACATAGCAAGAAACCCTATCTCCATTAAAATCAAAATTAAGTAAATAAATAAATAACACATTCATGGTATCATGATCACTACAAAACTTCCTACATTTAACACAAAATATTAATATTCTGGGTGTTTTTTTTGTTTGTTTATGTTCATGACTAACCTCCCCACTGTGATAAGTGAATAAGTAGAGCAAATGGTAAACCGTGTGGGGCTGACGCGTGCAGGATGCTGTCCCTGTATGATGTAGTCTGTATACAATGCCATCTGTGTATGATGCTTCTGTGCATATGATCTGTGTACCCTGGTACTCTGTATAAGACAAAGATCTGTACAGTGTCACTGTGTGCACAGTGACAGTCTGCACAGTGGTAATGCGGAACATGATTATCAGTATGAGATGGCAACCTACACTGTGGCGGTCTGTATACCATGGAGTCTGGGTAAGATGGCAGTCTGCACAGTGGTAATGCGGCACATGATAATCAGTATGAGATGGCAACCTACACTGTGGCGGTCTGTATACCATGGAGTCGAGTCTGGGTAAGATGGCAGTCTACACGGAGGCAGTCTTCCACAGGATGAGTTTCAGTGGTTGGAACTTTCAGCAGAGACAAGAACCCTCAGATGAGACACAGTGCATGACCGACCCTCTCTGACTTTTGAATTCAGTCTGGTATGTTCCTGGAACCAGACATTTCTTATCTAGGGTTTTTTTTTTAGAGTGGTTTCCTACAAATTCTAAGCTCTTGATCTTTACCCAGGTTTTTGTCTTATGAACCAGCTAAATGGTGGCCTGAACCCAACAACCTTTCAACTAAATCCTTTTTCATTTGACTACCAAGGCATTTATTTGTACAAAATTGAAAGATTAAGCCAAATTCTTCTTTTTCTCCTATGTACTTTGGCCATAATTCAGTTTTCATTTTCAAACAATAGCTACCAACATTTTTAATTAAAAAGCTTCAGATGAGCTGGGCAGTGGTGGCACACTCCTTTAATCCCAGCGCTTGGGACGCAGAGGCAGGCAGATTTCTGAGTTCGAGGCCAGCCTGGTCTAGAGTGAGTTTCAGGAAGGCAGGGCTATACAGAGAAACCCTGTCTCAAAAAAAAAAAAAAAAAAATGTTTCAGATGTGAGGGGAGTTAGAGCAAGATGAGAAAGGCTTTTGTCACCATGTCTATGATCTTAGTTTGATCCCCATAGAAGGAGAGAACCACCTGCAGGTCATCTTCTGACCTCCATGGACATGCTGTGTCGTGTACATGCTTACACATGATACATGCATACAACAGATAAGTACATAAACGTAATTAAAATGTTAACTTTAAACCAAGGAAAGTTTTCTAGGGGCTAGGTAGATGGTTCCATGGGTAAAGAGCAAGTGTGAGTCCTGAGACTGAGCTCACATGTAAAATGCCCTGCATGGAATGCACAGCTGTAACCCCAGCTCTGCAGAGGCCAAGATGAGAGATGATAGTAACCCCACACCTCACTGGCCAGCCGGCCCAGCTGAATCCCTGAGCTCCGGGTCCCGGGAGGGACCCTGTCTCAAAAATATAAGGTGGAAAGAAACAGAGGAAGAAAGACACTGAACACTGACCTCCACACACAGGTACGCACACATACATTGTGCACACGCACATAATACACACAGGGAAAAGGTTTTAAAATAACTTAAGCAACATTTTACATCCAAATATAACTAGTTTTGTTAGGTGAAACTAATGTGATGGGGTGGGGAGGGTCACATTGAAATCCTTAGGTGGCTGTACGGTGCCTCTGATTGAGAAATTAATCTTACAAGTTCCATGATTTTGTCAGTAAAAGTAAATTATGCACATCTTAAATTTCTTGTGTCTTCAGTGTAGCGTTGTCCATCTTTTAATGATAAAAGTGCCAACAAGAAATACTGTAAATGAATTATATATTCTCTCTATTTCATATAAAAGACACAGAAAGCCTGGTAGTTTTTAACAAACTGTAAGTGTAGTTTGGTCTGTTCTCACTTATATCTGAATTATATGTCCCTTGTTACTTGCTGGGCTGTCTTTGCCCCATCGGTACCCTCAGGGTGCATTCATCTCAGCCACCTGCTCCTGGGCCATCCCATCTAATGAAGACCTCCTGCTCTCCCCATCTTCCTCCTTCTCCCTCCTGGTCTTTCCTGAAAGCCCTCACTCAATCCTCAAGTCCCACCTTTCTCTCCGTGCTGCCTGATCACAGGCTCTAGCCTTCTGTTCACCAATTAACTTTCAATTGGGGAACAAGATTTACAAAACAAAGGCTGACATAAGCATAAGTAAGAATTCACCCCTCTGGAAGGCAACCAGATCTTGGGGTGCAGAGTTTAGTATTTGTGTACACAGCACCAGCCCAGCCCCCAATACAACATAGACCACAAATGGTTTCCTGGACAATAGTTGCACAAACGCACTACCTCATCTCCTGAGGTTCACGGAAGACCTCAGGTTTCGTGTCCGCCTTTTTGTTTTTTGAGATGTTAGCGCTAGGTTCCAACATCCATGGAATCTGGAGCATCTCCAAAGGATCCTCATTTTAATTCCCTCCATGAGTAAACATGTACCGAGTACTTCCTCCTACCGCTGAAACTGCTGGACTGACAGGCAGGTTCCATCTAACGTCACTAACTGGTCCTGCCTTCAGAACTGTCCATCACCTGGGCAAGCCAAAATCTGCATTGGAGGTGACAGACTCTAGCCTCTACCCACTTACTGGTTGTGCGACCTCTCACTCTTGTTCATTTTGAGCTGGGGTCTTACTGTGTAGGAGTCGCCGGCTTGGAACTTGCTATGTCGGGTTCTTTATCAGAATAAGAATATTATGGCTCAGCTTGACAACATGAGACAATATGAGCCAAGGACGTAGCAACATTGTATGACATCACATTATGTGTGCAGAGCAAAAAAGCTCTCATTTACCAAATACGTCTGTCAGTCCCGGGCATCATAAAACAGGCAGAAAATGGAGCCATGAGGGTTGTGGTGAGTCTCCCAGGAGTTGTGACGGTCAACCACACCTCTTCACAGACAGGAGGAACCAGCAAACTAAGTCCCAGTCAAGCAGAGAACCATCCCTACAGTCACCACCTGGAACTTGCTCATCTGTGGCCTCAAGAACTTTTCCCATCCTCATTTCCTTTATGTGACATACGAACTGATTGGCGTTAGCTCAGTTCCCCAAGACCAAGTCCTCAGCGCAAAAGACATGTATTTGCCCAAGAAGGACAGAGGGCAGGGAATAAGAGACAAAGACAGGTAGAGAGTAAGGAAGAAGAGGGGGGAAGAAGGGGAAGAGTGTTTGTCCCAGAAGTGAGCAAAGGACTTCCTCTGGATAGAGGGGAGACAGAGTGGCCCATAGGAGAATGACAGTTTATAAAAGGGGAACCCTTGTGTCAGGATGAGGTGTTTAATTTTGATAGAGCATGTTAAATAGGTGAGCCATCGGAGGCTTTTGATTACTGGACTCTAATACTCTGATAGCTGGACCTTGGTAGTCAGCCTCAGGAGGAGGAAGTGGCCAAATAAGGGACCCTCAGGGTGCACTCCCCTCAGCCACCTGCTCCTGGGCCATCCCATGTAATGAAGACCTCCTGCTCTCCCCCAAATATAATTGATACATACTCCACCTTGGTGGCTAGCTTTAAGAATTTAATCTAATGGTTATTTGGTTTGGGGTTTTTTGTTTTGTCTTGTTTTGTTTTGTTTGTTTGTTGGTGTTTGGTTTTTTGAGACAGGGTTTCTCTGTGTAGCCCTGGCTATCCTAAAACTCACCCTGTAGACCAGGCTGGCCTCGAACTCAGAAATCCACCTGCCTCTGCCTCCCAAGTGCTGGGATTAAAGGCGTGCGCCACCACTGCCTGGCTAATCTAATGGTTTTTAACAAGGCAGAGGGGACTGGGGAGAAGGGCAAGGTCTGCCAGAGCCACGTTTGCTCTGCTTAGGCTGGCTAGAGTCCCTTCAGCAGAAAGCATGTTCCTTCCATGACTGCACACACTCCTGTAGGCTAGATGGCAGCACACAAGAGCAAGAAGGCCTGTGGTGCTCAGACACGGGCTTAGTAGAAAGTCTTTATTAGGTTGGCCAAAAACTACACAGGGTGTTCGTGATCCCTGTGTAGCTCCGAACGTTTCTCAGGATGAGCTTTCAAGCACAAAACCCATGATGTTCTCAGGTGACAAACTTTGGTTAACAAGAGCAGTTAGCCAGAAGCAGAACTTCAGAAGTCAGAGCATAAGGTCAGCACATTTAAGAGACTTTCCCAGAACTATGACTTTGATGGACCAGATCTTTTGTTTTCATTTTGTCTGCATGCTGAGTTTTATGGCCTGAATGGTGCCTCCTTCATGAGGTCAGTGGCGCCAAGGTCTGGGGGCCTACTAAGGTCTGGAGCCCTGTTGCCTTCCCCACTGGCACTGGTCTTGGTGAATGAGTCAAATAGTGCTCTAAGGTAGTTGGTCCTAAAGACTACTAAATTTACTAAATTGATACATACTCGGCAGTATGGTTTCAAATGTAGGGCTCCACCACTAATCTTATCAGATGAGAATTAAAGGCCCAGTCAATGCTGATGGCAGAGTAGTTAGCGCTTGGCATCAATTACCTGATTTATGTCTTTCTCTTTTTAAGGGTTTTTCCCCAACCATGACGAGATTTTTTCTCTGATTACTCCTGATCGGTTAGCATAGAAATAGCAGGCTTCTCACAAAGCCATGCCTAGTTTCCTTTATCTCATGAGAAGTCAGTCTAAGTATTTCCAGTATAGTAGGACCATTTCAATAAGGGATTCTAACTGTTGTTTTCATTCAGAAGCAGAAACTTTCAATCTGCTTAGTGTATAAAGTATAAAGTATAACGTGTCAGAAGAGGAACATTTAGTTAATCCATTAGTACATGCCCAACAGGTAGTCTTGGGCCCAGTAATATCACTACTATTACATCAGTAGAAGGGCAATTGTCTAGGTTCAAGTTTTGGATATTAGACACGTTTTAGCCTCTTTGAATTCCTCTAACCTTAACTGGGGCAGTTGCCCATCACAGTGAATTTGTCAGTCAATGGGCTGGTGATGGTCTGGTTACTTTCTGTCTTTATATAGTACCTGGGCCTGGTGTCTAAGCATAACCAGCAATTCTGGCTGATTTCTGTTTGGGAATGATTAACTTTATCCCCAGGAGCCCTACCTGAGTCTGATTTCCCAGGTTTTCCCTGTTTGACAAGGGCCAGAATCTTTTTTATAAAATTATCAGATTCTTTTTAAATTTTATGGACCTTGGATTACATTTTCCTATTGTGCATTTCTTGGGAGGAAACTTTTTTCTAAATATTCATTCATATATTTTCAGGAAGCCTCTATTTTACAGTCCCAATTTCTGCAGTGGAAACTCCCTTGTTCCAACAACTAGGGATCCCAGCTGCAGAAACAGAACTGTAAACTCTGTATTCTTATCTCAAGACATAAACTCCCATGTCTTTCCTTTCTCCAATACAACCAGACACTTAGAGTGGGCATCAGTGAGCAGAGATCAAGATGAATATGGGTCGCTGGACTGCAGTGACTCTAGCTAATACCTTCCCTGTATCTGTCTTCTTCGGTACCCAGGTCCAGGTCTGAGGCCTATTGGGATTGAACCATGACCCCTTTACTCATACCAAACGTAAGACTCAGGAAGAGGAAGAGGGACAAGGAGTGGAAGGGACCAGTGCCCAATGAAACCTTAATTTCAGTGGGTCCATAATCCAGGAGATAGTCCATTTGATAGCAGTGTCTGTGGCTTCTTTCTTGACTTGGGTGTGGTGGATCCTTGCTATAACACCAGCTACCTTTACCACCATAGGAGTCATGACAGTAACTATAGAGGGTCCTTTCTAAGTTGGTTTCAGCTAGCCAGTCTGGCTACTTCCTTGACCCAGGCAACATCCTTGGGTTCAAGCAAGTGCAAACTGGTGATGGACTCAGAGGTTGGTTGGGTCTCTCAGATAATGACTAGTCTTTATGGAGGACTGGAGGGTCAGCAGTGATTTGAGAAAGGAATGGTTAGAGAGTTCTGACAACTGCTGGTCTCTGAGCCAAGGAAGCAGTTGGGGAGGCCTTTCAAACAAAGAGGGTAAATCTCCCTATATGGGTGCAGTGGGCTCAAAGCAAAGCAAAGGAAGGTCCTTCCACCCTTCACTAGACTTTAGAGTTTTGTTAGATTTTTTTTTAAAAAAAAAAACTTACTAATTTTTCCCCTAGACGCCCAGAACTCTGAGGTCTGTATACACCATGAAGTTTTCAATCTATGTCTAAAACTTTAGCTATTAATTGAGAGGTGTGGGCTATTAAAGCCAGGCAGTTATCAGACCCATAGCTAGGGAGAGGGCAAATCACGGGATCCATTCGTGGAGCTTTTTAAGCTACTATTTGAACAGTGTTAGTCCAGGGGACACGTCTATCCACCTGGAAAAGGTGTCTATAAAAACTAGCAAGTATTTGTATCCTCCCCGGCAGGCTGATCTTGGTGAGGTAAGTTTTCCCAGAGTTCTCCAGGGTGTTGGTCTTTTGTGTGGACCCCTTCCCGGGTTCTATTGTGGATTTACCTGAGCACAAAGCTGGTATCTGACTAAGACATCCCACACTAGACTGTCCAGTCTAAGTATAACATTCCTTGATCTGAGCGATTCAGAAAGATTTTGTGGATACCCTCCCCCCCCCTGAGTAGCTCAGTGAAGGTCAGTTACCAGGGCCCTGCCCCTTGCTTCTGGGGGAAGAATTGTTCCCTCTGGTGTCCTTCGTCAACCTGTGGGTTTGAGCTGCCCGTTTCTTCTTTACTATGGAGGCTCAGGCAGCACCAGGTCAGGGCATGTCATCAGAATATCATTAGTCTCCACTGGTCTCAGGGCAGCCATTTGTTGGGCAGCCAGATCAGTGGCCCAGCAGTGGCGGACAGCAATTTGGAGGGGAAGCCAAATAGCTTCTAAGAGGGCCAAGAGGTGGTGGTGGTAGGGTGGTGGTGGTGGTGGTGGTGGTTTTTGTTAGCATCAGAGCATCCAAAGCCTGTGGTGATGCATGGGCAGGTCCACAGACCTGTTGCCAGAGCAACAGCCACCATATTCCCAGAATCCATTGGGCTCACCTCCCACCTTTACCTGCAGCCACTACAGCAGGACCCATATATATACGGGGAACATTCTTCCATCTCTCTTCCCCCTCCCCTCTTTCTGCGCTACTGCCCCCTCTCTCCCTCTCAATTAACCCTCTTACACGTGGAACTGTTTGGGCCTAGTGTGTGGTATGTTGTGACGCTGACCCGCCGTTCTAACATACCAGTTTTGATTTTGATTTTGATTTTTTTTCCCAGCAATGTAAAACCTTCTTTCCCTGTAGCTCACACCACAGTCATGTGTGGTAGTCAAAGCATAGCCACTGTCTGTGTAGATAATGATGGACTTTCCTTTTCCTCCATCTAAAAGCCTGGATCAGACGAAGCTGTTCTGCTTTCTGGGCTGGGGTACCTAGCTTGGGCCTAGATCATTTTGGTTAACTAACTATTGCAGCTCCTTTGTACCTGGTTTCATCTTTCATCTCTCGACAGTCGTGGATGAGCACCTGTGGGTGGTCATTAGGCAAGAGGGTAGCAGGATGGGTGGTGGTAGGGTTCTCAAACTGTACTTGGGAGTAGTCCAGGAGTAGAGCCTGGTACAGGGTCACACAGACATAACTAGACAGTCAGGAATCTGGTCTTCCTCAGAGAAGGGACTCAATGGCATGGGGTGCTGTGAGTGTAAGAGCTAACTTAGTTAGTTAGCTAGCTAGCTAGCTAGCTAGTTTGATTTTTTTTTTCCATTAGCAGTTGTCATAGCTCTTAGATGGACCATCCTGTGGGCACAGGGTCCAATCCTTTGGACAGGTATGTCACAGGGTGTTTCCATAGCTCCAAAGTTTGAGTTAAAACCCCCCTTTGGCTTTTGTCTCGTGGACAAAAAGATGAAAAGGTTTTGAGACATCTGGAAGTGCTAGGGCTGGAGTCAAGTCAGAGCTGTTTTTAAAATATCAAGTGCCTTTGTTTAGTCTCAGTCCAGATTAGGGGCTCAGTGCCTCCCTTTGTGCTAGTGTCTATACACTAGCCTTGCTATTTCCACAAACTCGGGCCAAGAATCCAATAGTTGTTCAATCCCCAAGGCTGAATATCTTAGCTTGTCTTCAATGGTTTATATTAGAGTCCTGAAGAAGTAGGTTGTAAACCAGTGAAGGAATGCTTTGGCAGCAGAATAAATGAACTTGCCATTGGAAGAAAGGCAAGCAGGAAAAAAAACCAAAAACTTCCTTCTCCAATGACCTGTTTTTGGGAACTGCCATCAGAAGGTGTGGCCTAGATTTCAGATGGGCTTTTCTACTTCAAATGACCCAATCAAGACAGTTCTTCACAGGCATACCCAACAGATTAGGTTTTAGTTTATTCTAAATGTCTTTAAGTTGACAACCAAGACCAGCCATCACTGATTGTAAAATCAGTATATTGTCTATCAATGGCAATATCCAGTAATTGTGAACACTGATGTAATGATTTTAAAGGTATATTCTAGACGAGTATATCTCACCTTGTTACTGATACAACAGTGCTCTGTGTGTATAGTTTGCAAATGTTGCTGCTGCTTAGTTGTACAGGGACCCTGCAGGAGGTGCAGGATTATGATATTTTAAGAAATAAACATCTATATCACTAGACATTGAGACTTTGTCTGCCTCCCTGGGGAACTCAAGGCCACACAGATATGTTCCTGACAGGTTTACTAGAGATGTGGGAAGAAAATATGACTTCGTATTAACACGAGCGTGTTATGAAGTAAAATAGCAAATTCTCAAGAGCTGTTATGGAATATGGATTTCAGTGAGCCTCTGTGCTTGAAGAAACCCTTGCACTCTTAACACCTGGCCCCAAGATTCTAAACGCACTCTCTGCTGACGGGCATTATTGGAGAAGCCTTAAGACTTCCACAAGTCAAGTGATAGGAACCAAGCTTCTAGTGTGTTCTGAGAACCTGAAGGGATTTACAAATCCTATTGAGAAAATGGATTTCAGCATGCCAGATACTGTTTATAAAGTTGCATAGATAATGTTAAGTTTTGCATGCAGAGGGGACCCAAGCTGCATGGCACTGTCTCCCTCTACAGATTTCTGAAGGCATGGTGCTTTCAAAACATGCATATTACTCTACTTGAAATCCCAGCATCAGTGATCTTAAGAACTGATCTGTTTCTGTTGATGCTTTCTGGTTTTGTGATTGACATACTGGAGGTGGAAATGTGCGCCCCTAAAGAATATTGGCTTTAGATCTTAACTTTTAAGACTTTTTCATAATGAAAGGCTTTGAAATGTTAATGAGACTATATGTAAAAATGCACCCTAGCTTGCTGATGCAGTCCTCATTTTCGTGATTTGCATGAGTTTAAACTCAGAACTTATTGGTGAGTTTGCACCTGCATTCCCATTTTAGGGCCCGTTTAGATCTATTTTTACAAAGTCTTCTGTATCAAGTGAATGCCCAAGTTCTACATAATCAGGAAGAACAATGGCCCCCTAATTGTCACCAGCTTCACAAATGATCCAGTAGGAAGAGCTGGATCTGCATAGCCTGCAGTCACTGACAGTCTGCTGACCCCTTTGCTCGATGCTTTGCAAGTCTGGGTCTTTAGAATTTGTATGTTTTTTTTTTTTTAATCTTACTTTGTAAGAAGAAAGCATAGCATTTCCTATTTTGACTCAATAATCATTTTCTCGTGTTGCAGACCTCATTCCCAGCCACATGTTTGATTATAATGACAAATATGTAACTAATAAAAAAAGCTATAGGTCCTAAAACTTTTTTGTGAGTACTGGGTGGGGTGCTAGTTTACGTGTGTGGAGCATGTGTGAGCATACACACACACATTTGCATGTGTGTGTACGTGGAGTATGGAGCTCAATATAGAATATCCTCCCCTACCATTCCCCAGCCTTTTTTTTTTTTTTTTTTTTTTTTTTGAGGATACTGACAAGCACAGCTCTGCCCAGCTTTTTACAAGCTGGAGATCTGAATTTGCTTCACACTTCGTCCACAGAGCCAGCTTCCGGACCCTCAAC
Source organism: Mastomys coucha (assembly GCF_008632895.1). Lineage (NCBI taxonomy): Eukaryota > Metazoa > Chordata > Mammalia > Rodentia > Muridae > Mastomys > Mastomys coucha. Next base: position 84,232,094 of record NW_022196896.1, read on the forward strand.
CTAGACAGTCCTGAGTGGGACAGGAACTTCAGTTCTTATTTTGCTATCCTTTCAATTAATGGGCCCATCCAATCAATGAACCCTTCATTCAGCTCCCGTGCCCCTGCTGTGCTCTATGCACAGGTACTGTGACCACAAAGAATTCTACAGTTCAGTCTTACTCTAGCCCCATGAGTGACTGAAGATGTATATAGTTGGGTAACATGTTATCAGAAGAGCATGTAGAGATGGTGGCTCACTGGGCACCGTGTCATTTGGGATGCTGAGCAAATATGGCTAGAAATGCTGTTTTTAAAACAGGGCTTCATATGTCCCAGGCTGATCCCAACTCACTGTGTAGCTAGGGATGACTTTGAACTTCCGGTTCTTCTGCCTCTCCCTCCCAGGCGGGGGTTCCAGGCATCTGCCACCATCCTTCATCACGTAGTGAGAAATGAACTTGGACCATACGCATGACGAGCAAAAAGGCCGTCAAGTGAGCCGTGTCCCTAGCTCAGATTCCAATGTTTTAAGAGCCCCTTAGAAATCTCTTTCAAATGGAATTTCTTACTTTCTAAATGTGGATAGTCAATTTGTAAAAGTAACGTGCAGGTGAACCAAACATGTGTTCTCTGGTCAGAAATAATCGCAGGCTGCTATTCTGTGATCTCTGGCAACCAGCTGTCCTGAGACACCATTCGGTATGAGCCTTTCAGCATTCCGGGGAGGATTCCTCAGTCACAGTATCCAGACATGGGGTTGTTTTTTGTTTTTTGTTTTTTGTTTTTTTTCCGGTAGATTTCTGAATTCTAAAGGACCAGTAGGTATAGATCAGTCTGCCCAGCCATCTGCTAAGCAGGGGAGCCAGGTGAGTAACCAAAGGATGATTAGTGTAATTGGGCAGATGATCAGGCCTTATCCTGCAGGTTATTTTATTGGCATCTCAACATTGATATTGACATAAACAGAAAACACCTGTCTGTCTGAAGAATGGTTGCTTGTGTGCATCCCTCACTGTGCAGCAAACCTTAACCCTTGCCTGCTTGTGTGCATCTCTCTATTTTGTTGTTGTTTTTGTTCCTTCGCCTTGCTTTGGTGTTTGAAGTGACTTGTTTGACGTTGTAGCTATTAAGACCTCTTAGTATCCGAAATCGCATTGCTTGGCTCTGTGTGATGGCAGGGGTTTGAAATCCCAGCACAGGGAGGCTGAGGCAGGAGGAACTTCGAAGCCAGCTGACCTACCCAATGAAATGGTATTTCAAAAATATCGAAATCACAAAGATGCATTGTTTGGCTCCGTGTGCTGTGAATGTGGTCTATGAGAGCAGTTTATCCTTGCGTGGCCAGGATGGAAAACAATTCAACATCTGCGTTATCCTACATGGGCTATCTTTCCTTAGGGCTCAACAGGTTTCGCCAAGAGGGACAAAGGAAATGCATGATGAATTAGAGTGCCTCTACCCTGTGCAGAGGGAGTTCCATCTTGCTTGCTTTTGTGCTCTGTGCTCTTGGGAAACACACACAGGCTAACCTGGGCTTCTGTGTCTGTCTGAAACTTGAGTTCTTCTGACAGAGATGAGGAAGTAAGGTAGCACGGAATTCCCCACTGTCCTCTCTAAGGTGCAGATGCTGAAGAATGCACGCAAATCCAGTTCAAAGTGGCCTGGCATGCCCTTGAAATTTTTCTACTTGGAATACTTCGAGCAAAGGCACAAGACACTCTGGTCTGGAACTTCTCTCTGTTTGCAAAAAAAAAAAAAAGAACAGAAATATATCTGCAGAGCATCAAATGCAAAAGCATTTTTCAGCTCATAAAAAGTGGATAGAGTAAATCCTCTATGTCACATTACAACATCACAGCTAGTTACCCCAAGAGACTGTGTTTTAAAATATTCCAGTCTGGGGAATCAAACACAGGACCTTTTATGTACTACATAAATGCTCTACCACTGACCTACCACCAAGGCTGTGTTTGGTGAAATGTGATGCCGTTAGAATTTAATGGCATAGCACATACAGGAGGGTGGTGGCTGTTGCTTCGTGGACTTGTCATTGCCAGATTAAGGAAGTAATCTCAGATGCCAGGGTAAAGAAGGAAGGAAAGCGGTGTACCTCTACAGTGCCCCAGGGAACTGAGTTAAATTAGGGGTCATTGTTGGTACCAAACATGAAGAGCCAGCCATTCTTAACCAACTCATGGTCCTGCAAATCGGCTCCAGGAACCCCACCTGTTTACTGTGATTACATCTCGGTCCCTAACACGTTGTACCTTCTCATTTGTCAGTGGACATCCTAACTGCCCGTCAGAAGAAAGCGGAGGAGCTGAAGAGACTGACCGATCTAGCCAGTCAAATGGCAGAGATGCAGCTGGCCGAACTCAGAGCCGAGATTAAGGTCAGTTCTGTGAACCCAACTGAACACTGAGGAGCAGGCTCCATGCGTTTGCTTTGTATCAATAGACGGCTGCTCTGATACTCTGATACACATGCCCAGCCCACTCCCACTGGGTTGAAATACAGAAAGGCGAAGAAACAGTCACTTCCCTTAAGTAAAGTAGGTTTGATGGGATATATTATTAAAACAGAGAGGGAGATGTCAGTCAAGATGAACCCATTAAAGTGTATATAAACATAGTTATCTGCAATATGATTTTTACTCTGTATAATTTATGCCTGTGTTTATAAGCATACACTCATGTGAGTATATCTTAACAGAAGGTTAAGAAGCATCCTTAATAATTGTCTACTTTAATTCCCTTTTTTGATAAGATTACTACCCACAAATATATGTTTATTAGATTGCTTCCACTGCAAGGAATATAAACTGAACCTGACTAATCGGAAGCAGAATTTGAAATAATACTGAGTGTAAGTCACCAAAGCTGAGTGTTTCTGAAGACCTGGGTCTACAACTAGGCATGAACCAGTGTTATTTGGGTAGTAATACCGGAAAAATAATAATAATTCCCAAATTCTCTATTCAGGGCACAGTGGCATTGAGTGCCCTCCAAAAGCCATAGCCCTTGTGCCATACTGTGATTCAAGCCACTGAGAGAGGGGCTCTGACCGCTCTGTTTGACCAACACTCATTATTTGGCCAAGAGAGGGAGATGTGACACTTCAATGTATACACTCAGACTGAATCTCATGAACAGCACTGGGTAAAGTTTCTAGAAGGAGCTGTGGTTACCAGGAAGGCAGAAGTGTTTATAATGAAGCAGGGAGGTAAAGTCGATTCTTCTCTTCTTTTATGCCCAGTTATTAAACACACACTGCATATGCACACACATGCACCCAGCTTCTCTCTGGCTTCTAGAAACCTAGAATATTCTAGAACATAGCTGCCTCTAGCTTTAGAACAGTGTCTGCCCGCATCAGTGTAAAGCTGATTGGCAACAGGAGAAATGCCTTATGATGGTTGATCCCCTCCGTCCTGGTTAGGCATGGAAGGGAGCTCAGGGAGCAAGGGATTTGGTGTTCAGAGTCCCTGACTTAGGTGCTCCCCTCTCACCTCCCTTCTGGCTTCTGTTTCTTCTTACTCAGCCAATTGTAAGGTCTCCTCAAGAGTCCCTCTGCAGCCTACCTTCTCCTCTCCACCCCAGGGCCAGAGTTAAACTCCCCCAACAGACTTGGCCTCCCTCAGCATGACCCATCCCTCCCCTTGGGATACAATACACAACAGGACTCAGTACCAATTGCAACACCCATTTCCCCTGAAGAGTCCAGCTCATTAGTACCTCAAGTGAGGATGTGGGGTTGCAGCTTTGCAGTCAATTGAAATCAACTTTCTCCCAAGTTTCATTCCTGCCTATCAAAATCCCACTTTTCATTACATGGTTGGTAGCACAGGCTCTGGAGTAAAACAATATAGCTCCAGCATTTTCTACTTCTGTGGCCTGGATAAATTACATATTGTCTTAGGTTCTCAGAGCCCAGATCTGTCATCTGTAAAACAGAGGTAATATAAAAACACTGGCTTCCTGATAATGTGACAGGGCGAAAAGGTCAGCATCTGCTTTAATTTTTTTAACTGTTCCCACTCCCACATTCTCTCGTATGTAACTGTTCACATGTCACTCGGTGAGAGAGAATTTCTTGCGGAGCATCAGCCACATTCATCCTTGAATTTAATGTCTCTCTTCCCCATTGCCATGTGGTAAACTCCTTGATTCTCTAGGAGGGTTTGACTCATAGTTATTTCTTATATTTCTCACTGCGCCATCTACACGTAGATCTTAATTTCAAGTTGAGTTTAAATGAATTGGAAACTAAAACTCTCCGCTCCCTATAGCAGGCCCTTGAAATTCCATTGTGAAGATAATGTTTTCTAGATGTAGAAGACTTTTTGGTCTTCTTGATTTCTTATTAAAATAGAGGTGTGTGTCTGTGGAGGGTGGCACATTTCCTTTTGACAGGTAATACCATTCCAGGCCCTTGGCCAAACTAGGCAGCCCCTGCTGGACTGCACCTCGGAAAGGTGCTCTAGTGAGGGATGCTAAAAAGTAAGCCCAGATAAGCCCAGACATAGAGTTCGCTCATCATCTGTCTAAGCCGCATGGGAGAAAGTCAGGACTCCTCCTGATTCCCAGAAGGTGACCAGGGTTGTGGAGGGCAGAACCAAGGCCCACTTAGTGGCACCCCAGTGGGAATGAGCTCCAGTCATCCCCTCAAGTCAGCCATCAGTGGGCACAGGAAGAGCAGAGGAAGAGGCCACGCGGACAGTGCCGCTGTGCTTCGGGACTGACTGGCCACACACTTCTCTTTCCTCTAGCACTTTGTCAGCGAACGCAAATATGATGAAGAGCTGGGAAAGGCTGCCCGCTTCTCCTGTGACATTGAACAGCTGAAAGCCCAAATCCTGGTCTGCGGAGAAAGTGAGTTTTGCATGCCTGCTAAATAATTCTGTGTGAGTAAGCTAGCACTGTTTGGGTTGACAGCAGAAATGTCAGGTGTACGGTCCCCTGGCATGACTAAACTGAAGCCTGAGGAGATTTAATGATCTAAGGTCATGACACAAGTCACTAGAAATGTCAGGATTTGAACTTAGACTCTTCAAATGCCACTGCCCACCAGTAAATCCTGAGGATTTATTACTCGGAACGGAGCAGGCCAGCTGCCGGATACCTCTCTCAGACTTCCGCCATGTTCCTCCAGACACACTGCTGCTCGGGTTCTGTGGATGCTGTTCCATGGGAGTTCTCTTGGCACTTGGGGAGCGATCAGCTGCTGCCGTGCAGGGCCCAGCCTGCCTGAGTGCTCTGGATGCTCTGAGATGCCGCCCACCCCACTCCCAGCCCCATCCCCTACCTTGTTTAGCCTGGGTTCTCTGCTGAGTGAAGCCAAAGATAATGAAAGACTTCGAGTCAGCCATTAGCTTAGTCTTGTTCCCTATTAAGCCTTAATTAGAGTGGCTAATGTGCAGCAAGATTGGCTGCTGGTTTTTCCTGTGCTCACAAGGGGAGGTGGAGATGAGTGACGGGCGCTAACGTGGCTTTGAGGACAGTCACGGAGAAGGTCCAACAACTGTCCCCAACCTCATAGTCAGCAGAAAACCAAGATTTGACTGCACTGGTTTCTTGTTTTTGTTTTTTGGTTTTTTTTTTTACACTGAGATTTCTTTTTCTCCCCTGTAAATAAAATATTATATAAACTTGAGCTACAGATTACAGAATTGTGCTGACTAGCTCATGCCATTACTCCCAGGTCACCTTTAGACTTTCACGCATGTCCTGTCTACCTGTTACGCACCACATGCGTGCATAGTAATACAATTTACTTTTGCCACAGGAAGTGGTAGACATTTTTCCATGTGGGTATGTTTAGCTAATTTATTTAGATATAACTGATGTGACCAGCCCTCAGATTCTAGCCTGTAGAGAGCTTCCAGTTGTGCCCCAGAGAACAGTGCTGGGACCCCAGAGAACACTGCTGGGGCCCCAGAGAACAGTGCTGGGGGCTTTCAGCTCCTGGATCTCTGTCATCCATCTGATCTTCTCCCTGCATGTCTCAGTTTTCTCTTTGTAGGCTGTCTCCCTCCTGGCAGAAGCCCTCTGGGGGCCTTCTCCATCCTCAGTGTGGCGTCCTAGGTTCTGCTTTAATCCAATGATAAGTGAGACTCTAATCCTGAGTCATAGCCCAGCTCAGGTGGGAAGGGGGAGGGGCCCTTCGCTTGCTTTCTCCAGGTGCCATCTAGGGAGAGAGATCGCCCCTTAACAAATTACAAGTGTCCACGTAAAGACAGCCTCGAGTGTTTGTGACAGTAATCCTCACAAAGCTCTTTCGTGGAGAGTGCGTGGCTACAGCTCCTCGATCAGAAGGGGAAATGGCCACACACAACTGAATCTGGTGAGCCTGGGAGCTGCTGAAGTCCCCTGGCTGTGTTTGGTCGGCCCACACTCATTTGTCACACCTTAACCTACAAAATGAAGGGACTGGAGATACATCCCTGTCCTTTCCACTTCTAACACTTCGTGAGCCCTACTAGCCATTCCTAATCCTCTTGCCAAACCCTGGGATTAAGTCTGATCCAACAAAAGGAACAGAGAAAATTGCTTTTAAAAATTGGTGACAATTTTAAAATGCAGAAGGAGGCCTTCCTGTCCAGCCTGGCACTTGAATCTCAGTGAGCTGTGAGAGAAAAGTCACGGCTTTATCCTGGAATTGATTCCCTCTGGCCTCGATTCAGCATAATCACATAGAAATCATTCTGCCTGAAACCACCACTTTCAAAAACAACAGGACTGGCAATAATAAGCATTGAACAGACCTGCCTGACCTGAATGTGTGCATAACAGAGAGCTGGCTGATAGGCCTGCCATGCGTGTAACACTGGAAATGGTGTGGAGCTACAGTTAAAGACTGGTTTGGGTAGCCCTGGTGCATGGGGCTGGCAGGCCTACCCAGTGATCAGAGATACTCATGACCCAGAGCAACAAAATTCTTAGCCCGTAACATCCACCCATCCCCATGCTCGTAGAATACAGAGCCCTGTCAGCCTCCTATCCTTATGCATTAGCAGCCCCAAGTAGTATAGAACCTGATAAGGACAGTGTAAATGGCTGAGTGATGGGAGAGCTAAGAGGCGGAATTCACTTATGGATGGCACAGAGAGGGAGCATCACAAGGTCATTATCTCCCTATCCATGGTGGTTCTTGACCTAAAGAATAATCTCTACTTCGCTCAGATAGATCTTCGTTCCTACAAATGCCTCTCCTCATGAATTCTACCACTGTGATCACTGTTGAGGGACTCTTAAGGGAGGAATATGGTGGTCTCTAAGCACCTCAGTGTCCTTGCAAACTCCATCTTAATGAGTAAACTTTCATGTTTGTATGGCGCTCCTGCCAGTGTCTTCCTCTTCTAGCACTTTCTAAGGGCTCAGCAGAGCTCTTGGCCCAGCCTTTCACACCAACCGTTTCCTTGTTGCAGTTACACATCCAAAGAACAACTACTCCTCAAGAACTCCCTGCAGCTCCCTGCTGCCTCTGCTGAACACTCATGCGGTAGCTTCCGGGAAACAGGGGAATTTTGCCCGGAAGTCATCCGGTCACAACAAGCCCTCTGAGGGGAAAGCAGCCAACCCCAAAATGGCGAGCGGTCTTCCCAGCACTGCCGATGCGTGTCACCAGACCATGCCCACTAACAAGCAGGTAAGCCATTCCTGGGAGGGCCTGCCTGCAGGAGTCTCAGCAGATCCTGGTGCATGCTTCAGGGAGGGAAACAACCATCTATTTTCAGAGGACCACTGAGCTAGTGGTTGTGGCAGGCTCCCTCTGGCTCCAGGAGCATCTCTTGGCCTCATCCTGTCAAGCTCACAGGCTCTTAGCTCCCTGGCCTCATCTGGTCAAGCTCACAGGCTCTTAGCTCCATGTATCCAGCTGTGTTAGCTCATTTACCTAATGGAGACAGTCCTCTCATGTCCTTCCTGCCAGCATCTCCAGGTCCTGAAGAGATGTAGGAACAAGATGCAGAAGCAGACCACTATTGGCGAGAGGAAACTGGTGACTCGGGAACAGATCAAAGGCAGTGCCACTTCCATTTACTTGGAGTTTCAGTAAAGCGCACACATTTCAAAATGACTGATTCATTCCTGTCTCCCATGTCCTCTAACAATACAACTTTCCAGCTCCTCCTCTTCTTTCTCTGTTGTATCTCTGAGAGGGAAATAGTAGCTTGCAGTTAGAAGATGAACAAGAAATGGGATTCAATGACGTGGGTCCTGGTCAGACTACAGTGATAGCTTTCACGGTCTCTGCAACTTCCTTCTTCAGTGTTTCAGACTGAAACTGCTGTCTAGCAGATACCCTGTTGGGTCTCTTTGTCTTGGCCTTTTAGGGGTTCCCGATACTGATACTGCCAGGCATTCCTGTGGTCCAGAATGATGTCATGAGCTTTAAAGTAGCGGTTTGGTACAGGGGGCACTATAGAAATGCACACCAGCTAAATGTGCCTTCCCTGCATTGATCCATGCTTGTTACCAAACTCCATGATGAACACAAGTCTCAATTTTAACCCAAGCGTTTCCTTTACTCAGTTTCTTTAAAAACAAAGAAAGCCAAACCCATAGCTGTCCTGTCCGACCCTTTTCAGCTCAGTGATTCTGGCATTCAGGTGATGGCTAATGTAAGCGGTAGTACCCTTACCTATCTAAACAAAGCAGTGAAGACCAGCAAGAAGGGCTCTGTGCTTCAGAGTAACTGTTATGAGCCCCACATCATTATCTTTCCTACAGATTGATGGGTGAGTGAGGCCGATGAGATGCCCACCCAAGATCAGCACTCTCCCTTCAGGAACACACTCCAGTACTTGAGGTCCTGGAATTCTGCTCTCACGAGTTCCCAAGCCCATTCTCAAGGACCATTTGGTTTTCTTTGGTGCACTTCCTTGAGGGAAAAACATGCTGCCAATCTGCACACCTCTCTATCCAAAAGATATGAGACTAGAGTAAGCTTAGGTATAGGCAAGAGTAGCCACCTTCCTGTGTGCAAGGCCCGCTCAGTGTGGGATGCTGCAGGGAACGGGGAGTATTCAGGCAATAGGATACGGTCCTGCACGGATACTTTTGACCTAGGCCCTGGATTATTGGGTGCTACTGTATCCTAAACCTGTGTCTTAGAGTCACGGTGTACAAACCCAAAACCTTATAGCTTTATAACTCACCGAGTTGCATTTTTAGCACTAAGAGGTCTGATTTTCAAGACACGGCTTTGTGTGTCAATTATGTGCTTGTGAGTCTTGTCAGGAAAGAGCACAGAAAGTGGGAGAGTTCCACCATTTTCTACATGTAGACCCAGGCAAGCCCATGAACTAACTAGCCACATCTACACCATGAAGCAACTTAGCTTCTACACCAGCATCTACACCATGAACCACCTTCAAGGAGATATGGTGACCTACTTCCTGAGTGCCGACCCCCTGTCACCTCTCACTGTTGGCTGTTAACATCAAGGACTCTTGGAGTCTTTAGCTTACACAGACAGTCCCTTTGGCCTGTTGTTGCCTTCCTACCCGTCTCCTTACGTCTCTGGCTGCTGCTGGCTGCTGGCTTGTTGAAGGAATTGCTTTTTGGTCTGAGGCTTTGAGCTGATTGGCTTTAAATTACAAAATGTTTTAGAAAAATTACCTCTGTGACCATAGCACATTAACGCTGCCTTCCCGGAGGTCTCCCAGGTATACCTCATCCCTGCATTTGCCTGAAGTAATATTTCTGAACTGTAAGAATGGTTGTTTTGAAATAAATTAGGAAACTTGTTTTGGAGAAGAAAAATCATGGGCAGAATGTCACTTCTTGCTTCATATATGTGATTAGAATTTAAACATAGACTGTACAGAATATTCAACTTAGAACTTTTTGTGGTAAAAGACCCATCTGTGTCCTGCCCATCTATGAAATGAAATACATTTCATTGTATTACATTTTAAGCATACAAGGGTTTTAGTTTGGTTTGGTTTGGTGTAGTTTAGTTTGGTTAGGGGTTTTGGCCTACTTTCTGGTTCTCTTCCTCCTTCTTCTCTTCCTCCCCCTCCTCCTCCTCTTCCCTCTTCTCCTTCTTCTCCTTCTCCTTCTTCCTCTTTTTCTTCTTTCTCTTCTTCTTTCTCTTCTTTTTCTCCTTCTTCCTGTTCCTCCTCTTCCTCCTCCTCCACCTCTTTCATCTCCTCCTCTCCCTCCCCCTCTTTCTATTCTCATTGAAGTTAAGTACTTGTCTTTCAGCTCCATTTACAAGGCTGTGGTTCTAGATCAAGAATTATGTCAACTTGACCTATTTGCATGTTGTCTATCTCTACCGTGATTTGAAAAAACTTTATCTGTTATTTTGGGGATGGGTTTTCCTGATGCCCACTAGTGTCTTCTGTGGTTTGTTGACTTCAGACATTTCTCTTTTCAGCAGAATGGACCCTCCAGCCAAAGACGAAGATTTAATCCACAGTATCACAACAGGCTAAATGGTCCAGCCAAGTCACAGGGCGGTGGTAATGAAGCTGATCCCATGGTGAAGAGCAACAACCGACACGAACACAGAAGACAGCCGCATAATGGCTTCCGTCCCAAAAACAAAGGTGGTGCCAAAAACCAAGAGGCCCCCTTGGGGACAAAAGCCCCAGAAGCCCCACCCCATTCTGAAAAGGCCCGTCGAAGGCAGCACGCTGCAGACAACTTAGAGGCCAGGCCTTTCCGGGGTAACGTCGGTAGGGTTTCGCAGTGCAATCTTTGTCCCACTAGAATAGAAGTTTCCACAGAGGCCACGGTTCTCTCAGTCCCAGCTGTGACGTTGGTGGCCTGAGCTGGGAAAGAGGAGAGCAGGTTTTGCCTGGTTGTGGTTCCCTGCCCAAGGTGCTGACCCAATCGCTGCCAAAAGAGCGTCAATCAGAATAAACCAGTCCCGTATGTTTGTGTCATCCTCTCGCGATCATTTTTACTATCCTAATACTCCGCTCTAGCTTGCTTCAGAACTCCCATGGCTTTGCTTGATCTGTTGTTGCTTCTCCTCATCAAGACTTTGCATCATGTTAGCCAGCCAGTATTTACTCACTGTTAGGAAAATCGAGATGTGGCTGAAGACCAGAGGCTCAGTTAGCAACCTATGTTGTAGCTGTGATGTCAATCCATTGGTTGTCTTTAGAGAGTTAATGTTGAAACAAGAAATTCTTGATCAGACAAACGTGATCTGCTGAAGACACATGTGCTTTTGTAGAATTTAACATCTGGTGTTTTTCTGAAATATATATAAATATATATATAAACATATATTGCTTTATTTGAAACAAATTAAAATATGCTGCATTTGACACCTGGCTTGTTCCTTTTATTGATGCCTCCCTTGTTGAATGTAACACTTCTGAGAAAAGGTTAAGGATCGGAATTTCGGTGCAAAGCTCTGTTTCCTTTGAAAGAACTCAAGAAATAATGATGCTCACTCAGTTACCAGAGGGATAGATGCTATGTACCCCAATCATCTTGGATGCCACATGGTAGTTGGAAACCTTGGACATAGCAAGATTTACCTCAGCCTAGCTTAAACAATAGATTATTGGTTCATTAATCAGAGTCCAGTTTGATCGTGATTCCTGCTCCTTTCTCTTCATTCTGAATTCTGTCCTCCATATTCTGACACTATATTCAGAATGATAACACTGACCAAGCTCTTGAGCTCTCTCACTGACTTCTGTGTGGGACACCAGCCTTGTCAGAAGTCACAGCAAAGCTCTGGCAGGCAGTTACTTGTTACAGACCTGACTGTAGATCACCCATGGAGTGAACAGGTTAGTAGGATACACTGGTGAACAAATACGTTAGTTAGCATAACCATAGTCCTCCCCAACACCGAATCAGGGCCTCCCCAGAAGCACTGGTTATGTAGAGAAGAGCTACTGCTGCCTCAGAGTACCCCAAAACCACAGGGCCCCAGTTCCCCTACCTTTGGACTGTCAGGCCTCCTTTGCTGGCTGCTTTCATGTGCAAATGCACCCCTTCAACTCCATGTAGAGATTTTTTTCTGACAACCCAGGTTCACTGGTTCTTGTCCTCCAGACAGCTGAGCCTGCTAGCCACACAGGCATCCTTTCTTCTTTCGCCAAGTAGAGGAGAGTATTTGCTCTCTCCAGAGCTTTCTGAGGTCTCCGAGTGTACCCGGCGATTTAATAGGAATTCAAAATGTCAAGTCACATTCCAGGAAGGAAGGAAGAGAAATTCGTTCAAATAAGAAAAGATGAATCCTTGGGACCACAGTCTCTGTTTACCCTGTCTGAGACCCTGAATTTATACCTTACAAATCAGAAGGATTTTTTTTTTTTAACACAAGTTCTGTGTAGCAAGATTCTGCTCGACCCCTGAAAAATGTCAGTTGGAATGTGGCAGCTGTAAAGATGGAGGCAGATAATTCTTACAAAGGGAAAGAAAATGGCCATGCCAGGTGAAGAATGTGCCTGCCTGTTCAGAGTTCGATCCAGCCACTCCTATCTTCTCCCACGCCCTCAAAAGATACCCTGGAGTTAAGAAAGCTCAGACACATTCCAGAGAACATAGCAAACACGCCCAGGTCACTGGAAAGAAACAAAAGAATGATTAAAAAGTATTCAGACCTGATCACATTTTTTCCTAGACTTTTTAACCTTAGATGCTGGCATGTGAACATTTTCAAATGTGCATTTTAAAATGGTAATTAAATACTATAGGTCTTTGAAATAAATACCCTGTCACATTTCTTCACCTCTGTAGAACCACTTGTTTAATCCTAAGGATCTGAGTCATATTCTAATGCCTTTCACAGTATGTATGTATGCATGTGTGTGTGTGTGTGTGTGTGTGTGTATGTGTGTATGTGTGTATGTGTGTGTGTGTGTGTGTGTGTGTGTGTGTGTGTGTGTGCGCGCGCGCATGCATGTTTAGACACATACTTGTAAGTGGAAACCAGATAGATAATAAGCTGTGGCATTGTTTATCCTTGGGGAGGTCCAGCTTAGTTTTGTTCTGTTTTTCTTTTCTAAGATAGGGTCTCTGGCTGGTCTGAGGCTCCTAGGCTCGCTTGTCTGGCTAGCTATCGCAACTCAGGGATCCACTGTGGCTGCCTCCCGCCCTGCCCCCAGCCCTGGGATTACCAATGCGAGCCAGCTTTTTATGTGAGTTATTGGTATCAAAGTGAGGTCTTCATGCTTGAATGGCAAACACTTTACCTACTGAGTGATTCTCTAGCCCAATTCTGTTATTCTCAATAAAGGAGTGGTAAACCCCTTTTAAAAATCCAAGAGCTATGAACACAACTTAAGTCTCTACATAGGATACAGAATAGACAGTCCTCTTTTAAGACATTTCTTTGACAGAGGTCAGAACTGTTTAATACTAATAATGCATGCATAACATCAGAACTCACCTATATCACACCACAGACCTACAGTCAAGACTCTGAAATCCAAACCCCATTGGGTTCCCAGTTACATTTCAAATTTACACTTCACTGGAGGATCTGCACGCTCCCACTCTGAGGTCATGAGAATGTCCCCTGTGCTCAGTGTGTTTAACCACTAAGAAACTGACCCTCGATGAAGGCTCAGTTTTAGGGAAGAAACTGGTAACACTAGTCTCAATTGAAAGCTCAGTCTCTAGACAGATTCTATTCATTTCAGAAACAGGAGTTCTAATTAAACATAGTCAGGTCAATGGGAAAGATACCAACTACAAGTTTCTGTTAAAGTAATGGGCTTGACAATTCTATTTTTTCTATAAGCCTAGATTTGAATCTCAATCTTGATTTAATCATGAGAAACAGGGACTGAAAACTATTTCATTTCCTAGACCAATTTTCAGTGGGGGATGGGAGGCTGGGCTGGTCCCCAACTGTACAGAAAAATACAGATTCCTCACTGTTACTGACAGATGCAGCATTGTGTCCCCCCACCACCACCACCACCACTTTTACACATTGCCTGCTTTGCTGGCTGCCTATGGTGCCCTCATGTGTCTAGCAAGAGAAATGTTTGGCTTTTCAACAGACATTCTAGTGACAGCTCATAAAATAATATAATGGCTCCCCTCTTCCCCCATTCAGAGTAAAACCTAAAAGTCACGCATAGGAGGGCCAGGGTTCCAAATGACCCCAGGACGGAAAGATACTGATACCAAAAAGAGCTGGCTGGATGCGCCAACATCTCTCAGCGATCGCTCACTAAGTGACCAATAGAGTTGATTTTCTCTGAAAGTACTGAGCATTTTATTTATTCTAATGTTTGAGGAAAAACAAGTGTGAAGGATTGGTAAGTCCTAGGGTCATTTAGCTAAGAATCTGAAGCACAAATTTAATAGCACAAAATGAAAGCACAATTTTAATAACTTAAAAAACATTATAGGGGTTTTTTCTTTATCCTCTTGCTTTTCATAACAAGTCTTTATAACTCCTAAGAAATATGTCTGTGTGTTTATGGTTTCTGAGGCTCAGTTTCCATCCACGAAGGCTCATTACTGCAGCTCCATGGGCAGAGCCGTAGGGTCTGAATCGAGTTATTTTACAAATGCACAGCACTGCTCCCAGTTGCTCTCATCACGCAAGCTTCCTACATGTTCTTTTTAGAATCATTTCCGGAAACCCTTTCCTTTCTTTTATCTGAGGACTGTCTCTTCCCATAACCTAGAAGTCTGATGCTACACTAGGTTCAGATTTTCCAGGAGAAATTGCCACACTCAGATTCCATAAAACAAAATTCTAAAGAAAATTTATTTATGTGGGGAAAAGTATATGTAGTACATTTCAACACACAATTCAGAACCATGACTGTGGCAATGACCAAAGAACTAACAAACAAACAAAAAAAAAACCCTGTTAAAAACATTTCTCGTCAAAAATAAAGTAAGCCATCCTATTGTAAACCAGAGATACTCAGCTTTGAATTAGATTTCTGACGTACTCAAGCCCCGCTGCCCTGTAGCCTCAAACACGCGCCTGTTTCTCCTACACACAAGCCCCAGAGGTCTACAAATCAGCGGCAGGTCTCTTGCAGCAACTGCACCCGTGTCTTGGTATCCGTTTTCTGTGTTAGTTGCTTGTCTGTTACTAACCCAGCAATTTAAGAGGAGAAGGATTTGTTCCAGCTCATGATTTGAGGGCACAGCCCATCATGATGGGGGCAGCATGACAGAGCAACAGCATGAGGCCGCTACAGCTAGGAAGGAGTGCTGGGGGTAGGCACTCCACTTTAGTCTTTATTAAGTAAATGCTTGGTCAGAAAATAAAGTGTTCCTAAAAGCAGGCATGGCATGGTGGCACATACCTACAATCATCCTAGCATTTGGGAGGTGAAGGCAAGAGGACCTCGAGTTCAAAGTCATCCCTAGCTACCTATCAAATTTGAGACCCTTTTCAAAAAAAAAAAAAACTGTTATTTCTAATTTTGTACTAAGATCAGAAATGTAACTGGGAACTCAATGGATAGAAATCCTCTTGGTATTCTTCAATTTGTTGTTGGTTTCCTCCCTCTTAGCTCCACTCCTGCCTGCAATTGCCAGCCCCAATGTTCTTATACTTGTCCTTACCCCCTAATGAGGAGAGGCAGTTATGTGCCCAGGTTGAGACACCCAGCAAGAGCAATGGTTCTTAGCGGGGGCAAGCAGAGCCTGTCACCTGCAGAAGGTATCGGGAAAGTCTGAGGCCATTTCTGATTGATGACCAGGTGGCAACCACCCACCTTCCAGTGCAAGTACAGTCTCAATGACCAAGTGCTATCTGATCCAAAATGTCAACAATGCCACTGTGCTAGATCTATCAGTGCGATGTGCTGTGTGCCCCCCACAATCACAAGTTCCCACATGCAACCGTATTGAGAGGCAAGGACTAAGGGGAAACATTTAGTTTACGGGGCTCCATGCATGAGTGGACTAATGTCAATACAAAGGGCCTAGAGGCTTTCAATTCAGTCTTGTTTTCTCATCCCCACCTGCCCCTCTGCTTTCAACATGTGATAGAACAGAAAACAGAAAAAGGCCTATGCTACATGCGGGTTTCCTTAATCTTAGACTTCCCAGCTTCCAGAACTCTAAGAAGTCTTCTCAGAAACACAGAAAAAAGAAAGAGGATAAATACTAGGGATTGAAAAAAGAGGCCACCCAGCAGACTGGATGCCACATGTGCCCTTCATTGAGTTGGTTACTTCTCTACTGGCTCCAACTCACTTGTCTGCTGACGAGCAACCCTGGCCTAAATGTGTGATTTCTGATGTCCTTAAGCTGTCTGTGTTGTTCACATTCAAACTGAGTTCCCAAGTCTTCCAAATGAAGAAATTGGGTGGTGAGTTCCTGAAAGATCTGGAATTGAGATGGAAATGTCAAAAGTTTTAAGAAACCTTGACAGAAAGAAGCGATTTTTGCCTTTTTCCAATTTGAGCAAGTATTGTCTCTTCCCCACCCCCTCCCCACAAGCCCTTTGCTTTTTAAACAAGTTTCTTCTCTAAGCTCACC
>NW_022196896.1:84248572-84252174 GCF_008632895.1 Mastomys coucha
CCCCCCCCCCCCCCCCCGACTTCATACCTGGAGCTCAGCAGAATTTTACTAAAATAATGAAGGCTTTAGGGTGGAAGAAGCTGGCATAAAGTCTAAAAACAAACCTTATAAAATGAAAATCTGTTAAACAAACAAGTAGGGCAGAACCTTGACTGGCAGTTTCTATAGAATTCTATTTGTCTTAGCTACAGCCAACATCAGAAACCATCTAGCTAACAAATATAAAATGTGTATGGGCCGTCAACGGCAACACACATCCGAAAAAAAGAGGAATTAGCTTCCCTGTAACAATGTAAACCATGTGTATTTCATGAGGCTGACAGGAGCATACGTGAAAACGGCTCCTTCGAGGCTGCACCACCAACCAGCTTCTGTGAATGTGTAATTCTGGAAACAGCAGGAAACCAATTTTTCCCGTTAGCTATTCATGATGTTTCTTTCTTGGCTGTACTACAGACTCGAAGTCCTGGGCACTAATGCAGCTTCAACAAAGCATCACTCATCCACTTTCTAGGGAAATGGCAACTTGTTGACAGTTTTCAAGGGACAGTTTCCACAAAAGGGAAGGGAAGGTATTCAGCGTAATTAAGGTCTTAGTGAACTCACAGTACACATGTGTATATCATTTGCTAGAGTAGAAGCTCCTCCCCTCATCATGTTCACACTTCTCGTTTAGCATTTAAACATCAGACCAAGTGTGTGCAAGCCTGTACAAATGAGCTGAAGGTGCAAGACCACCCTACAAGGTAACCTCCCATTCATAATGTTAGCATCCTTACTTTTATGGAAAAACGTACTACTACGAGCCTTCCCACATATTCAGTATGCTACATCAAAGTTTCCTATGAACAATTTATCACATAATGATAAATACGTTTGCAAGCCAATTCCTTCTTTAGAAATAAAGGCGTAAATGGATAATTGCACATTTAACCATAAGCACGGGTCCAGTGGATAAACATCAATGTTTGTAGTTGCTTATGAGGCAAGATGATGCATGATGGAGAGAACACAGGCAAAGATGATGTGGTCTACATAGGCGATATGGTTCCATTTGCTTATTTCCTCTCAAAGGTTAGGAAGCATAGGCCCTGCCCACCCCAGCATTTGGAGATATGTATCTCTGAATTACTGCGAATGACTTGACAAGTGCTATCATTAGGCCAGTCATTACTAATGGCAACTGATCCGCAGTTTTTATTCTCAAGATAGCAGAAACCTTGCAGGGTCAGAAACCATCAGTGCCTGCACCCCTGAAGATCATAAATGTTCTAATCCATGGCTGGGGGCTGCCTCCAGTGGAGTGGAAACTGCAGGCCTCCTGTGGTCTCCATAGACAAAACCACAATGCAACACTTAGTGCAGTCCTACTAAAAAGCTTCCCACTCTTAAGCAAATTCCAAAGCTTTACACCTATCTCTTCCCTCCAGCTTGCTCTCTGACATGTCATTATGCGGCAATCAGACTACGGGGCTCAGATGACAGAACGTGAGCATTAGTGCACAACGTTTTTTCACTCGCATTTTTTTTTTTTTTGATCTTTAAGAACCTGAAAAAACCTCCCTATGATGCTGTTCTAAAATGAAAAATCAGTAAATAAAACATGTGGAAATACTGGAATATATGGCAATACAACCAAAATAAATCTATTAGTAGGTCCCCTCTACCAGCCGTCAACTTTCCATTTCACAGCTAAGATGATCTGATTAGGACAGATTTGTTTTCAACCAAGATTGTCTGTGTGTTTCAGCTCTGACGGGAAAGGCCTCCTGAAGAGAAATATTACAGCTCTGAGGAGGAAGGTATCCTGGCAGCCAGGAGCCAAGAAATACAGCAAAGTCACCCCACAGCAAACCTCACACAACAGATTTCTTGGGAAGGAAAAGCCCAGGAGGGTGGGTGCCTCTGCTCAGATGAGCAGCAGCAGAAAACTGAGCATTATTAGGCAGGAGCTATATAGTTTCTCATGGGGCAGAGCTTTCCAAGAGAGAGGTTTCCAGGATGGGGATGGGTGGGTTTTCAAGTTCTGAGCCTGGGCTTTGTACATTCTGTAGGGTGGAGTTTGACTGCCTGCGTCCAGAGGGGCTGGGTCCAGAGCCTGGCAGTTGGAGGTCCTCAGGAACAGGGCCTGGCCACTTGCACACCTTGAGATGACAGGCACTTTTTCTTCTGATGACCAATTCCCAAATATCCTACTCAATGTAAGATTACTATCTCCTGACCCAGACACAAGCACTACTTTGCAAACTATTTGTACAGCTTCCCTTTTTGCCTTTTCCCCCTTCTTTCTATTCAGTAAACACATGACTTCTGGTGAGTTACACACTCTTGTTGTACAGTCTCAGATAAGAGTGTTTTAAGAAAACAAAAAAACAAAAAAAATTTTGAACATTTTTTTCCACACAGAAGGCAAAACCACCACCCAAGGAACTAAACTCAAGTAACACCCTAACACCTGAGCACTCTGAACTTGGTCCTAACTGCTCATCTCCACAGCCAGTCCTAACTGCTCATATCCACAGCCAGTCCTAACTGCTCATCTCCACAGCCAGTCCTAACTGCTCATCTCCACAGCCAGTCCTAACTGCTCATCTCCACAGCCAGTCCTAACTGCTCATATCCATAACCAAACATCTACCACCTGCCCCAGCCCTGCCACCCAGGACCAGCTCTATGCACTTACACTTATTTACTTTTCAGATAGCATGTGAAGGCACCGTGTCATGGCCTCCAAGGAAGTCAAAGAACTTGTAGATGCTGGTTTTCTCCTTCCACCATATGAGTTTAGAGACGGTCATCAGGCGTGGCGGTGCAAGCATCTTGACCATCACTCCAGTGTCTTGAATGCATTCTCCAGCACTCCTTTGTATTCTTACAAAGGTTCAATGTGTTGTATGCACCAAATTCCTCTAAGTTACTTGATGTAAGGAGACTAGTGATAGAACTACCCATGTTGAGTGTTCAAAAGTTCAAAAGTTGAGTGTTTCCTTTTCTGGTCATCATGTACAAAACATGCATTTTATGTGTATCAGTAAATTTTTCTTAGATGGCTTAGCAATTTAAAATATCCTAGGCCAAGTAATACAGGTAATGTCCAAACTGGTAGGCCCAAGAATTCACTTGTCTTTAATGTTCAGGTTGCTTAAGATCAATACAGTTGCACTGTTCTGAAGGTGACTAAATGGTTTATGTATACCAGGATGTCATTATTGATCTTCAATTAAAAACCTTTCTGCTCAGTTAAACCACCTTCTTAGAAAGATACCAGAAGATAGTTATTCAAAGTTGACTTTATCATTTCATGAATTAGCACGACAAGAAAGTAATTTTGGAAACAGAAATAGAAACCCTACATAAATTAGTAAGCTCTCAAACTATTCAGGGTTCAAAGTTTAAATAAGTAGTCACAGAAAAGTCACATTTTTGTGGAAATGTTTTATTTATTTAAAAAGAAACATCATGAGTATACCTGCCTCACTTTTTCAAAGCAATGCAATGCAATGCCCAGCATCTGAGTAAGGAACACCCCGCTCCATGAACCTGCTTCTAGAAACACTGAAGCACAGGACTCATGGGAAGTAGAAATGTACCATGGAATTACC
>NW_022196896.1:84252869-84259350 GCF_008632895.1 Mastomys coucha
GTGTGGTCAGCACAGGTACCCTTCTCCATCTGACAGAAACCTAGGCCCAGACCTTACTCCTACCCTTGGACTGTAGGAGTTAACCTTGAAGACTGATACCACTGCAGAAAGGGGAGACTTCTTACTGCTTGGTTGCCTTGGTATCAGTTAACCACTTAAATAAAGCTTAAAATTAAAACCAGACATCAAACTGCACATAGACAACCTCAGGAAAATGCAACGTAAATAATAACCCTAACCATAAAGTCTCCCTCCTCTACTCCCATGTCACGGCATTCACTTTTCCTGTAATAATCTTAAACATCCCGCGTTTAGATCTTCCCTTTCAAGAACACTGTCGGAGTCGGCACACTGGAAGCTGTGGGACAAACAGGCAGTTTCAAGCCCACTTTATCCATCAGGCTGGTCTTTCCTGTTCTCAGTCTGCACACCCAAAGTGCCAGAATCTTCTGGAGAGGGCAGCTGGGAGAAGCTGGCCTGGCTCCCTGCTGAGGGGGTAGGCAGGGAAGGCCCCACACACAGCGGAGTCCTCCTCAGCTTGATCACTCGATGTGGGGGAGACTTCTTTTCAGAGAGGAGCACCTTGGCTGGAGGTGGCTGTGTGGCTTGGTTTTCAGCACTCTGGGCATCAGGGGAAGCAGGAGCATGTCCAGATGCCCCTGTGGCCACAGAGCACTGGGCTGCCTTTCCACAGCTGCCTCTTTGAGAGCGGTTTGCAGTAGCCTGAGAGGAGATCTGGGCAGCGTTGGCAGGTGACACCCTCACTGAAGCAGAGTTCTTAACTTTAATTTGAGTACTTGTAGAAGGGCCCAAAAATCTGACTGGCTTAGGACCAGTCTTACAGTTCACACCTTCATCCTCTTCCCTGAGGGTTATCAGCCGCCTGGAAATACAGAAGCATTCTTTCAGCACTTATACTTTTGGTAGCCAATAAAAATAGTCTCTGAAGTTCACATTCAGGCTTAACAAAAAGAGACAATGTTTATGGATAGCATTATAGACAACAGCTCACCTCATTCCCCACTGGTCAACTGCAATGTAGCAAGCTTACTACAGACTGTTCCTGCTGCTTTACACTGTATCTTAAACCCACTCATAATTCAACAAGTAGGAGTGAGGAGTGCTGAGTAAGAACTAGACTACACATCACTCTGCTCCCAAGAGCTCTGCATGACGCACAGGGTAATCAAGAATATGCAGTGCTCTTTCCAAGACCCACAGAAAGGAGTTCACAGCCAAATAAATGTTACTCTCCAACTTGAGCTCTAAAACCCATGCTGACAAAGAGAAAAGCTGCAAGCCTCAGGAAAGTCAATGTGCCCATTGAACTGCTGCAGCTGTATTTGCCAGTCACTGTCGTCCTGACAGCCGGGAGAATCTGTATGCCATGAGACACATTTAGAGGAGACAGCTATTAACAGTCAAGCCCATCTTGAGATAGGTGTTTTTAAATCTGAAAAGTACTGAACAAATTATTCAGACTCCTGAACTAAGCCCATGCTAAAGACAGATATTTTTAAATATGAAAACTATTGAACAAATTACTCAGACTTTTGAACTGAGTTGACCATTCATTATAAACAGCCTAAAGGAAAAATTTACCAAAATTGACCTTAAAACTGTGAAAGTCCTGCCTGTTCCACCCAGTTCTCCACCCAGCTCCTTCGTAGGGCACTCCTAAACAAACAGGGAGCAGTTTGTTCACTGGGTGCACTTCCTCTCCACAGTACTGACTGCTAGAAGCAGTGCGGCACAGCTAACACTTGTCCTTGGGAAGAGACTCATAGTCTAGCTTCACAGAATCTTCCACACATAGCAAAGAATGCTAATATAATATACACAACTTTAAAATGTTACTGCATCATAATTATATATCACTTTCATTATCTTGTCTATGCATCAAAATGTTGCTTCCCAAAATTCCAGAGGAAAGATCACTGACAAAGAGGAAGTCACCATCAGCCATCCCTTCTGCTCTGTTTCCTATGTCTTCACGGGACTCCACACCAAGGCCTCTCTACCTCGGTACAATCACCATTTCAGTAAAATAATTCTTCGGAGACTTATTTGCCAGCAGGGTAAGTACCAGTGGCTTCTACCTACAAGATAGCAGGAGCATCTCCCTCCCTGAAGAACACTACCCAAAAGCTCCAGACAGTGTTAAATAGCTCAGGAAAGGAAGTTTTTAAAAAAATCCTTCCCAGTTGAGAACCATTGTTCTAGGCTCAACATTTGCTGATGGTCCAAATGACAAAATAAGTTAATAACATAATAATATATAAATTAATATATTATAATATATAAATAACAACATAAATTAATATAACACAATTGATGTCTTTTAGGAAATAAAATGTTGGGCTAGAGAGATGGCTCAGTGGTTAAGAGCACTGACTGTTTTTCCAGAAGTCCTGAGTTCAATTCCCAGCAACCACATGGTGGCTCACAAACATCTGTAATGGGGTCTGATGCCCTCTTCTGGTGTACTCATATAAATAAAAAAATAAATAAAACTTAAAAAATATATAATACACACACATAAATCACAGCTATAGACACAGCCAAAGCTAATAATTTCATGGAATTCAAGAAAACATTACCAAATAAAGATGCTACTTGTGACAATAGAAAAGAAAAAAGAACTTCAGTCTAAGGCACAGGAAATGTTGAGTAGTAAGCTCAAGTACATTTTTGAAGACCTGCCAACAAAGCCTGGAATTTCACTTCTGGGAAGAAATATGCCCATCACAGCATCCCACAGCATCCACCCCTCCCCCGACAGCCACATTCTCCTAAGGAAAACAGACTTGACATCCATGGAGAGCACAATAACCTACTTTTTCATAGTTTGGGTATCTTTTTATTTAATGAGATCAATATTTTATGTTAATGTAAAATATTCATGTAGGTGATTAAATAAGCTTTGTAAAGCCAAGAGTACTCTTTTCCCCTTTATGATGGTGACAGAAAATATCAACTACAGATTTTAAAATGTAATCACAGCTAACCTCTTTCGAATTGGGGCCATATGACGCAGGCTTCCATGTAAAGGCCGTTCTTCCAGAGTCCAGCACTCTATCAGCTCATGAGGCACACGCCAGTAGCTCACTCCTTAGAGAGAAAACACAGGTAAGCACTCCGTCATCCAAGACTGGACACAAGCTGTCAGTGGCTTGTTCCTCTCAGGTGATGAACAGTGGTGTACACAACAGAAACAGGAAGTACCTTCTAGTGGCTCCAGGACAGCAGAGTGACAGCTCACGAGTTGGGTTCAAGAAGAACTGGTTTCAAACCAGGGCATGCTCAAGGAACAGAATGTTTGCTGGTTAAAGGCACAGGCTCTGACCCTGCACCTGAATCTTCCTGTTACTCACTGACATGGCCTTGCCAAGTTACCCTATATCCTAAAGTTTAAACTCCTCAGTGAACTGCTAATCATCATAGTATGTACCCTGCAAGAGTGCTGTGATCAGTAGATACGCTAATGAACATGAAATGCTTAGAACAGGTTAGGTGCTCTGAACGTTTCCAGGTCTTACAGGCAGTTGCAGTATTAGTCCGAGGTAAAGGAAGTGCACGGTGGTGTTTACACCAGTGCTCTGTCTGCTGCACTGGGCTACTGTGATCATCAAATTGGGTGTACCTGTGAGGCACCCGCAAACCACTCTCACCAGATATGGTTCAGCAGTTAACAGCACTTGCTGGTCTTCAGGGAACTATACCTATGCACCCATGTCAGGAAGCTCACAAATGCCTGCTAGCTCCATAGGAACCTGACAACCCATTCTGGCCTCTGCAAATACATGCATACATATGGGCACACACACACAAATAAAAATGTTTTTTAAAAAAATCTTGAAAACAAGAACAATCTGATCTAAATAATCAAGTCAGGAATTTAGCAAAATTCATCCTATATTTTAAATTTGATACACTTTGATTCAAAGTTTAAGAATGTATCCTTATGAGCCTCCACAGCATTGTACTAGTGAAAAAAATTAAACATAGAAGGTCACATATTTTATAATCCCATTTATATGAAATACCCAGGACAGGTAGATACTCAGACAGAAGGAAGACTGTACAAGAGAACATGGAGGATAGACTACTATGGGTTCCCTCTGAGATGATGAAAACATTTTGGAACTAGGAAATGACATTGATACATGCACATTTTAAACCAGTTCCTTCTACATCACCTGACTTCACTCTAATCAAAAACACATAAAATTATACATGGACATACAAAAAATACTAAAAGAATAATCTTCAACAAAAATTGTTGGGTTCTTTACAGTAACGGCTTTTAAGTCTCCACAATGAGATAAGTATCTTTTTTAACCATTAAAATTCTGGAAAACAGCGAGGCAATAGTGGTGCATGCCTTTAATCCCAGCACTTAGGAGGCAGAGGCAGGTGGATTTCTGAGTTCTAGGCCAGCCTGGTCTACAGAGTGAGTTCCAGGACAGCCAGGGCTACACCGAGAAACCTTGTCTCGAAAACTCCCCCCAAAAAAATTCTGGAAAACGTGACTATCTTAGTAAACTGGCATATAAAATTTATATATAATATATATCCAAAACTCAAGAACTCCATGACATTCATTAAAGCCAACACTCTGAAACTATTTGACTACTATTTCCAAACCTATATATATTCTACTACTGAAGTATTCCTAAACATGATCAATTAAGTTCACCTGATTTTTCAGGTTAAATTTATGATAGAATTTACATAAAACATTTTTTAAGAGATATAGTTCAATGAATTTGGCACAACAAATAGTTGTGCCTAAAGTTTCCTCATACCACTTCCCAGTCACTGGTTCCCCTTCCAAGCCTAGTTTTGTCTTCTCCAGAATGTCATATACATGAATCACAGACTATTCATACTTGTATCTAGTTTCATTAATGTGCTATATCAAGATCTCCCCACACTGATACATTGATAAACGTATGTGTGTGTGAGTGTGTGTGTGTTTGTGTGCACATGCATGCATGCTTTATTGCCTAGTGGATATGCCACTGCAACTTGTTTAAGCAACATGTTTTATCTCTGGATTCTGAAATAGCTCACAGCTCCACAGAGCAGCCAGCTGGCTGGGCTCTGGCACCCCTCCTGCCCTTCCTTCTCAGTGATGGGATCAAGGCTGTGGTTAGCATACTCAACTATAATTTTCTTTTCAACCTATAAGTAATTCACATTCATTGTACACAATCTGGAAAATCTAGAAAAGTGAATATATAAAAAAACAAGGGCTAGGGACACAGCTCAGCTGGTAGGGTGCTTGCTTTGAAAACATGAGGCCCTTGGTTTTGATCCCCAGAACCAACCAACACCCAGAAAGAAAACAAAACAGAAAGAAATTCAAAATCATTCCTAATCCAAAATCTAGGAATGATAATTCAGGATGCATCAGTACATTTTTATTCCAGTATGTTTTGTTTGTTTTCAAACAGTCTAGCTATCTAAATCAGGATGCTCTAAAACTCACTATATAGCCCAGGCTAGCCTTTAACTCAGTGAGCCAAGCCTTCTGCCTGAGCCTCCTAAGTGCTGAGAGTACAGGAGTAAGTCACCATGTCCAACTAATTCTAGCCTTTTTTCATTTGGATTTCTTCTTATAAACATTTATTTTATTCTGTGTGTATGTTTGTGGGCACAGACATGGTACAGTCTATGCTGGAGAGGTCAGAGGACAAGGTGCAAAGTCAGTTCTCTCCTTCCAGCATGTAGATTCAGGGATTAGCCTTGGGCCATCGGGCTTGGGGAAAGCACCTTTACCATCCTGCCAGCCTCCGTCTCTTCCACCTTCTCAGTGTAGAAGCACACACTTCTTAAAACATTGCCAGTTACACAGTAGATCTAAATAAACTCTTATGTCTTAAGTATACTTAGCTAAGAACCATACTTGAAGTCACTGAATTATAAATAAGTAACAACACATAGCAACTCACGCATGGGTGTAAAGATCTGAGAGCTTCAATATCACCTTATGGTGACAGACAAGTGACACACCGAAAAGTATACTTTTAGGAAGAGAGGGGAGCAGATGAAAGTGGGGGACAAACAAGGGATGCAGAGAAAGCAACGCTGCCTTTATACTTTGTATTATTATGGAAAAGTGGGATGGGGACTGACTGCATGGTGAGATAAGCCTATAATCCCAGTACTTAAAAGGCAGAAATAGGAGGATTGCCCCAAGTCCCAGGCCAGCTACATTAGGCTACACAGTAAGCTCCAGGCCAGCCTGAGCTACAGAGGAAAACCTTGTCTCAAAAACTAAAAGAATATCTGTTATAATAAAACTAATTAAAATCTACTGAGCAGTAGTGATATATATATATATCAAATAATCACATTAGATTTCTCAGATATATAGTGTTTATTTTTAATAGAGCATTTTAAAAATATTTTGAAGTCAAAGATAATGAGTAAGGTGGATAAAGTCTACTCTGTTTCTCTGAATTAGCAATGAATT
>NW_022196896.1:84259660-84270767 GCF_008632895.1 Mastomys coucha
AAAAAAAAAAAAAAAAAAAAAAAAAAAACTAAAAGAAAAAAGAGAGAAAGAGCAAAGTCCACCTGTGTCCATAAGTGAAGCGTTTGCACCATACCTTTTCCTTCCCAAGCATCAAAGGCATCCATCATTTTCTTCAACTCAGCTGCTGAGTAATAGCTCCAAATGTACTGAACATTGTTGCCCGCCTCTCTAGAAACATTGCAAAGATGTAATGAAAATCTACTACTTATGTATGAATGTACCCATGTATATCCAACTACACACACTCCATACATACTTGATAGTCAAGGGGAGAAGTATCTAAGCACCAGTCGTTCCTCTATGACCCTAAGCATAGGTGTGTGCTCATAAATTACATCAGACTCTAATATGAATTCTCTCCTTTTAATGGTAGTATTTGTCAATCCCACAATATGGAAATACATCAATATATTTTTAAAACACTTTAGGCAGCATTTATGTTTAACTGGGAATAATGGCACATGCCTTGAGTTCTAGCACTTGGGAGGCAGACACTGGTAGAGCTGAGTTACAGGCCACCCAAAGCTATACTGAGAATTTGTCTTCAAAAAAAAAAAACCAAACAAACAAACAAACAAAAACTAACAAAATAAAACCAGTGAATTCTAGTTAGAAAAGATCCAACTTTGATGACATTTTCCTAGCATCATGCCAGACCTGGATGTCTTATATTGCCTATAGATTTCAGAAACAACAATAATCCCAACCACCTGAAAAGCAAGTTTATATGGGTATGTATTAGTGATTAGTATGTGGCCCACTTCCATCTCCCACAGAATATACAGAAGATAGAAACTGTGTGAAGTGACCTGCAGTACAAGTAAGTTTACATGGGTACCGTAAGAGGACACGCTTTAAGAATTAACACACCCTCATCACAGAAGCCTAAATCAGAAAGGGCCAGAAACAGCCTGGCCTCCCAGGCTAGGCTAGTGCACTTGCCCCACACTGTGGTCCAGGGCAGGCACGAAGCAGGCTCTTCTTTCTCTTAGCTCTATAAAGGCCTATTATGGCACTTGAGGGTCAAAGCACTGAGAACCTGCAGAAGGATCTGGATCCTGCAGAAGGCCGAGGACTGACATCCCTGTGCAAAGGTCTTTAATCTCACCCAGCCTGAAGCAGACATGCCACAGCTCTGAGGACTCTGTCCACTGGGCCATTCCCACAGCCTCTTGTGGTTCAGCACAGTATTTCATTCAATAAAGGTTCTTAAAATTGTTAAAATTTGTACTTATTCACATTTAATTTTGAACATACCTTTTGAAAATGCTTTTACTATGAATTCTTCCTCCCAGCTGCTTATCAATGGCATCTGTCCCATCAGTTTTTGTAGCATAGACACCAATAATTCTACTCTCACAGCTTGCACCAGATGTGTTAAGATAGTGGAGAACCCAAACTGTTGGTTTATTGCAAACTAAGCCGTAGGAATCACAGAAGTCTGTTAAAGCCTAAAGCAAACACATATATAAACTTAGATTTAATTATGAAATAAAAGATAAATGAGCTAAATTGTGTTCATGTAAAGCTAAAATGTGAGCTGGTCACAAAAAGAAATAAAAATGTCATTAATTTTAACTTAGTCTATAGACATAAATATAATAAATTAATTAGAGGGAGTTTTTTTCTTTACAAAAAAAAAAAAATCAAAGCAGCAACAAACGCCTCCACAACTCCTTATTTAGAGAGGCTGCTTTTCCAAACAGAATTGCTCTTTTATCTCTTCTTTTGGCTTACCATCATTACTTTTAATTCTACAATATTTTCTCAAACTTCTCACTTAAGCCCCACAGCTGGTCCTTATTTTTAACTCCAAACTCCAACAATGAATTGATCAAATGAACTTGGTCTTCTATTCTGCAAGGTTGCTATGGTGAGGTCCAGCACAGTGTCTGAACTCATCTGGCATTTACACATTTACATCATCCACTCACTTGCATACTAAATACCCGCTGTCTGCTGAGCACTCTCCGGTCCTGCAGATTTGACAGTGACTATGAGAGACAGTCCAAATACTCTGTGTCCATACCTACTGCAGAAGACAGACACTGAGCTATCAGCACACCATGTAGTAAGCCTAGCTGTGCCAGCAAAGAGGGCACAGAACAAGGGGCTCCTCCCAGGACTGTGGCGCAGATGTTCCCTGGAAATGGCACTGCTGCTCTAAGTGCCCTCAGGACAAGCATCTTTGCTTTGTCCACTGACAGAGCCTTAGTATCTGGGAGAGCAGGTAAAGGAAGAAGACACCTGCTGCTTATCTACTCCTCACACATCTGGCTAAGTAACTCCTCTATGCATTATGTGTACATCTATAAGAGTTCCACATTACACTATAAACTGTCCTAGTGCAAGAACTAGATTCTATTTCTAGGTGTTCCACACAGTCCCTTTACAAGGCCATATATGCCACAGAATGTGGCATTTATGAAATAAACATTCTTTATAAAGTAACGGATGCTGGCTATTGGAATGAATGCAGGTATTCTTTGCCCTTTTAAAATATAAACCAGGAGACAAAGGCTAAGAGCTAGGATCAGAAGATGATGCTAACCTCTCTAATCTCCCAGCAAGACTTATGAGCCCTATTCTGTTGTTTGATAAGTAGCCTTATCAAGACTATCACTTGGCAATTAAATGTATGAAGCATCAGTAGCAGAATTCACACACTCAGGCAAACTCCAAAGAGACTTTTCTGCTGCACTCCTAACAACCAACCATTCATCAGTTTGCTTCCTCAACTGACATCCAATTCTAAAGCTCCAACCAGATCATATCAATTTTCAGGATCAACATCTGCCTACAGAAATAATTTCCACATGTGTTAAATAGCAACAAATATAATACCCATTAATAAGGCATAAATAACAAAGCTTTTTAAGTCATATAAAGATCTTTAAAGTGTGATATAAAATAGAAACATTTGCTGATCTTGAAGTGAACTCAGCATATCTTAACATGCCAAACTGCCATATTTAGTAAGTTGGGTAAGAGTTTATTCCTTAGCATAAAACATAAAAACAAATTATCTTAATAAATAGTAGCATTATACCCTCATTAATGATTTAAATTTTTCTAATTTAAAAAGAACTTCAGAAGCCAAGTATACTGGTGTGTGCCTTTAATCCCAGCACTCAGGAGGCAGAGGCAGGTGGATCACTGTGAGTTCAAGACCAATCTGGACTACATAGCGAGTTCCAAGCCACCCAGAGCTATATAGTAAAACCTTTTCTCAAAACACAAACAACTTCAGAAGAATAGTTCTATTAAAAAGAACCAAAAAGTGTTACATTTTCAGTAAGATATATAAACTTAATAAAGCTTTTTGCCTATAATTAATTTTGGCCTTTAAGAATAACTAGGAATAATTAAGAAACATGTTCAAAACTGATTACAGACTACCTTGCACTTTATATATGTGACGTCACAAACTATGCGAAATAACATACTGCTTTGTGCACAATAAACATGTATTTTAAAACTTGAGAAAATGCCAAGACCTTTTTAAGTTCTATATTTGACCTTAAAGAATATGTCTCCATCTCATTGGCCAAGTGGTCAGACAGGCTATACGGGTATGGGATGCCGAAGTAGTCAGCCTCTTCCTGCAGGGCAGCTCGAGTCTGCTCGTCCGAGGGGGTCTGAACCTCCCCGTGGAGGTAGTCCAAAATGTACTTGAATAGATGTCCATCACGGTCAATAATACACGCCCCTACAAGACAGTTCCAAAATGGTTGTGCAGATTCATATGATGATCAGTAAGAAGTCAAAGCAGGCCCAATACCCTTTACAGTCATGGGTTTCTTTCTCACAGGAAGATTAACATTTAGTGTGGAAGTGAGTCCAAGTCAGTCAAGTGAAGCTGAACTTCTGCTTCCCGGCCACACCACATATGATATATGACTCTCCCTCAGCTTAGAAGTAGATATGTTCTAAAAAGTGATTTGGAGGAAACACATGTATTTCTAGAACACTGTAAATAATTCTGAATACAAGTATACATGGCCTGTCACCATGTCTGACTGTACAGGTATACTATATGCACAGGAAGCAGGCTAAGGGGGCGAGTGAGGCTGAAACCAAACCCATACTTTGCTCCATGTACCCTACCACAGAACCATACCTTCCTGAATAAACAGGTTCCTTTTCTAACTTACACAAAGAAACTGTATGAGTTAGTGGGGACCTCTGTGTTCTCAGCCCCACATAGTAAAGTGTATTCCAAGACCCAATTGGTTCTTCAGATGCCGTCACTATCGTCCTGATATAGCCAACTGCAAGCTCAGGCTCCTGGTAGGAGAGATATACCCTAACCTCAGCACAGCTGGACCAGGACAGGCAGGCACGTGTGGCTCCACAGAAAAGAGAGTGTGTGCTTGTCCCTATGTCAACTGTCTGAATGTCAGCGACAACACGTACCTGGGATTTCTAGTGCTAGGTGTGTACTATATTTGAAAACATTGGGTTAGTCCCTTTGGAGTGTGAGAATCTACATTTTAAAGAAGGAAGGCATGCTGTGAGGAGTGGTAATGAATAGCCACAGGACCTAGCACTCAGGAGTGAAGGCAAGAGGACAGCTCTGAGTGTGGAAGCCAGCCTGAGCAGCTCTGTGACGTCCCATCTCTAAAATAAATAGTTTAAAACCATTTTTAAGAACAAGAAATGCTACAGTAGCACTGCATAGGACTAAAGACTTTTCTTAAGACAACTTAGCAGAATTAAAAAGAAAAAACCTTGGCATAATGTTAATTAAGGAATTTAATCCCCCCACCAACACCCTTTTATTTTTCTTATAGTGATGGACACTGATCTATCCATCCACCCATATCTATCTCTCCCTCTCCCTCCCTTCCTCCCTCCCTCTCTCTTTCTTTGGATTTAGAAAAGCAATGTTAAGGAGATAAAAGCGAGAAGTCTCCACTTCCGGCCTCCCCTGCAACAGTAGTTCCTGCCAGGTAGATGGCAAGCTCTCAGCACAGCCATCGGGTATTCTCTGCTTTCACCTACCAACTGCAGGCAAGGCAGTTTTCTAAGACCCTACCCATGCCCAGGACAGCTCCATCCCTCCCCTGTAACACATAGCCCATTGTTCTGGGGCTCACACATGGGGCAAAAAATATAGAGCTGTCTGGCATCCTCTTGTGCTGATGAAGACTCACAGCAGGTTCTGTGACTCCTGCAGTGCTTGAAGGAAAGAGACCACCCAGAGCCCTATCCTTTAGCATTTAGTTCTCTGAATGACCCTCAACATGAACTTGGCATTTTTCAACCACACACATTGTTCACACCAAACTGCATGGCTAGACCAAGCACTGAGTACAGCACTGGTGCTACAATGACTGCTTTGCCAGCTGTGAGAGCTGCTTCTCCAGGGAAATACTTGTCTTCCTTGAAGAGCACAGAGAGAAGCTAAGATAGAATCTGCCTCAACACCATCACTCATAATGTCGCATGAAAGCAACTACTCGCAAACTACAGCTGATCCCCATAATTAGGCCTTTATACCATCTCACTTCTTTGTCAACTTTTAGGAACAGCACCACAAATTTTAAAACTGGTATTTAATTTCTCTATGTACTTAATGAATCTCCATACAGTCATAATGAGCTAAGTAATTAGTAAGCTAATATAATACATTCCAACACAACTAATAAAATCAAAAGGAATTTAAAACAGACTCGCACTTTAATGAGCACTCACTCGGGCTCTAGACTTTAGACATTTACCAGATTCATCTGTTTTCAGAGGGAAACGACCACTAAACATGGATGCCAGCATAGAGTCCTTGAAGCGGCACAAAGACTCTCGCCGGGCTGTGTAAATGCAGCCACCCACGTTCAGCCGAAGGATATCTAGCACATCTTCTGCTTCATGGCCTGCCATCGCTCCCTCTGACACCTAAAGCTTTTCCTTAAGCGTTCAGAAACTTCGAAACAATCGCAGTCCCAGACCTCTGTAAAAACATAAGACAAATACCTTGCTGAAAACAAGTGGACAAGCTAAATATATTTCAATACAATTATATAGACTCTATTTCATGTGGTATGAAAGACATCTGAGATTTGCTGAGTTGGGAAAATCTGTGCCTGGGGTTTTATAAATATACAGTAATATAAATCACAGCTGATAAAATGACTATTTAAAGAATTACACAAGATAATGCGCTAAGGCAAGACATGCTTATGACTTTATGATTTTTAGCACTCACATGTTTTTAGGAAGTCTGAAGAAACCATCGAGACTGCAGAAATCAGTGTGTAACACTGGAGCCAAAAGGTTTTACCACTTACAATCTCTGGATTCTCAGTTAGATCATTTATATTCATTTTCTTGTTTCCTCATCTATAAAATGGAGGCAGCAATGCTCCAAAGAGCTCCAGAGAAGTAATTAAGGTAGCACATACAAAGCATGTGGCACGGACTAAGTATACAGTAGATGACAAACTATATAGGATCATACAAAATTTCCCTTAAGGTATACACTGAGGAACTTGAAATAAAGGTTTGGAGATTAAAGAAACAAAGGGGAGAAACTAAGGATAACTGGAATCATTAAGTTGTAGTTAACTATATAACTAAGTAATATATCATTAACTGAGATAAGAATTCTATTTATGTCAAGGACCAGAGAGATGGCCAAGTGGTTAAGAGCACATGGCTATTTTTGGAAAAGACCCAGGTTCGATTCTCAGTACCATGACTTCCAACAGCCTGACTCCAGTGATTTGATACCCTCTTCCAGCCTCTAGGGGCACTGCATGTACATAGCGCACAGAAACACAGGCAGGTAAAAGACCCATATACATAAAAACAAATAAAACGTCCAAAACTGAATACTATCTCTACAGATTGCTCTAGATCCTCAGGTGACACCCTGTCAGTCATCAACTCCTTCACCCTAAAACGGCCAAAGCTTGGGGGAAGGTTTAATCCTTTCTCCAGAATTCTCAATGGAATCTGAAACGGGCTGAAAAACAAAGTTTAAGTTGCTCACCACTGAAAATCTGCAGTTTCTATACTTTCATAGTAAGTCTTAAAATGGCGGCCAAACTCAACTATATCCATTCCAATTCAGTGTTACTAAATGATCAACTAAAATCCTTCCCCACAGAGACCAACTTCACCATATGCCAATAAAATGGGAGGAGACCATTAGAATCTGAAAGAACAATAGACAAAATTCATTAGGAACCCAACAAGGTCCAGGCCTACAAAAACACTTACTGGTGTGACCTCTTGCGGCCTTAAAGCCCTGGAAATAGCACTCTAATCAATCATAAGGCAGGGCACCTAACTGGTTCACACTGTTCACAGTTTACCCGCTCTCTAGAATTCTATTTTTCGTGTTCCTACAAAAGCTTCATCTCTTGCAAGACCTTTCTGTGCAGAATTAGAATCCTGGCACGACAAACTCTAATACGGACTTTACACCATGTGTTTAATCTCTACTTTTTTCTTTTTTTTCTTTTTATTTTGTCCATGAGTCCAATAAAAGGAAAGGCACTGTCATTCTTGGTCATTCCTGTTTACTGAATGTTTATTGTGTACCAGACACTGTAAAAAAAACACTAGACCTAATTCATAGAAAAACTTTTATCATACAAAAATTACTGTCCCTACTGACACAGGAGAACACTAGGGGCAAAAAAATTCACTGATGTGTGCGGTGTCCACACAGACTTGCCTGTTAATAAGCACTGGAGCCAGTCAACACCCAGGGCAGCCAGGTGAACCAGAAGGGCCAGCTTCAGGTTCTCATGGATGCTCCCACATCCCTTTAACACAAGTTCCACCTCTAGGGCTCCCGATTTAGGCCCTTCACTGACTATCAGCTGCCATCTGGGGACCACAGCCCAAGGCCAGGCCTTGAGATGGCACTCCACGATGCACCCACTGAGGCCTCTGTTGTGTGAAGGCAGGGTTCCCGCACGATCATCTGCACTAAACCGTCGAGGATGCCTGCTGAAAAGGCCACATCGGGGTCTGATTCACAAAGTATGAGAGGTGAGGATGGGCGCCGACTCCACTTTGAGAAACACAGCTCGCGGGGCTCACGCCCCTTCACCACAGCGGGACAAAACCGGGAAGGGTGGGGGCATCACCAGGCCCCGCCTAAGTCTTCCTGGGCCAGCGGACCCCAATTCGGTCCACACCGAAGCTTGGTGCCCAAGGCGCCCGTGTCATCAGAGAGGCAGGCCGGGGCCTCCCTTGGGACGCCCCCCAAGGCTTCGGGGCCCGCCACCCACCCAGAGCCCGGTTCCTCCACACCGGCGGGCGGAGCGGCGACCGCCTACTGACCTGCGGCCGCCAGGCCCTGGGCGCAGCCGCCCGACGCCGCCGGGCCCGGACGCGGAAGTAAGCCGTCGCCTACTCGGATGCTCCGCGGCAGGTAGAGCGGAGCAAGCCGCGGCGCCCTCGTGCGGTCCCGAGGTGCAGTGCGCCGAAAGGGAGGCCTCGCCTCGGACACGCCCCGCCCACGGGTCGGCAATGGCCACGCCCCAAGAACATTCCGGAGCTGTCCCGCGAGTCTAGGCCCCTCCTTGGACCACCTCTCCGGGAAAAGGATGTTTTCCAGCCGCAGGGGGAAGAGCAACTCCAGTATTCCTTGTTGGACTTGGATGTATCTATTTGCATAGTTTGTGGCTTACAAAGCTTTTTTCACATGGCACATTTTAATTTAGTCTACAACTGTAAAAAGTGGCGGTTAGTTTCTAAAAATACTTGTTACTAGATGTTTGGAAATTTCATACATCGGAATTAAGATGGTAGTTTCATTTCTTGTTACAGGAAGGAAAGCAGGAGGGAGAACAAACCTCCAACATTCTAGCACACCTGTCACTGTATTAAGTCCCTTGTAGAACTATTTAATTTCTTCTTAATAAAACCTCCATAACACTTAAATCTTCCAACTGCACAGGGCTAGGTATTTCAAGATGAATGAAACAGTCCTGTTTTCGAGGCACTCCACTCCTTACTAGATTCTAAAGTCATCTTTACAGATCTTAGGAAGGAAACCAGCCACAAGTAAGGCAGCTTGCCCTTCGGGCTATGGAATCTTGGGAGACACGGAAGGTTTGTTCAAGCTCACACGGTAGAGACCAGGCTCTGGGAATGGAGCACTGGTCAAGACAGTATCAATAGTTTACATTTTAGTATTTTTAATCACTATAACCAGAACACCTGACACAAACAAGTTAGGGGAGTGAGGGTTTATTTTGGTTCTGAGTTTCAAAGGTATCCGTTCATCACGGCAGGGACCACAGAGTCCCAACCTATGGAATGACGCCAGCCAGTTCAAAGTGAGTCTTTCCCTAACATTAGTCCTCTCTCCAAATGCCCACATAGACTCATGTAGGTTTGCCTCACCAATCCTATCTGGAAAAAAAAAATCTACATTTTAAGCATAGAAGATCAACTCTCCTAATGTGTGAAAGTTGACCTAGACAATAAAAGAAAATGAATGGGCATTACTGTGGTTCAGCTTTATATGGGCCATGTCCAAGCCTCACTGCTTCCCATCTCTTGAATGGGCTTCTGTCCCTAAATAAGAAGTTATCTTTAACTGATATCTGCTTACAAAAACAGAGAAATCAGTGTTCTCTAATGGAGTCTCACTGGTTATATTAACTATACTTAGGACATAATCCACTCAGCAGTAGATGACCAATACAAAATTCAATCAATTGTATTTTTATAAACATTATGTCTCAGATTGTTTAGTCTTTTCCTTGTATATTATCACTTCTGAATTTGTGTTTTTAAGGATTTTAGTTCCCCTTCTCTCTCTTCTCTTTTCTCCTCTCTCTCACTCTCTGTTTTTACATGTGTATGTATGAGTATGAATGTGATTGTGTGCATTTGTGTATGATTCTTGTGTGTTTTCTTTGCTTCTTCTTTTGAAAATATTCTTTTAAAAATATTTTAAATATTTTTTAAAATTTGTTGTATGGTTTTTCATTTTGTTTTCTAAAGAGAGCATACATTATATAGAAGAATATTTAGGTTCGAATATATTGAACATTATATATATATATACACACTTATACACACACATATATATGTATATATATATGTATATATATATCACTCTTTTCTAAAAGAAACAATGCTAATTACCTAAAGAGAAAATAAATGATCTTTGATTTGATATTTGATTTTGTAAAGGTGACATTGAGGAATAAATCAATGAAAAATCTTCTAAATATAGGAAAGAACAAGTTATGTTATATCATGCCACTGTATCCAGATCTTTAATAAAATTCTTACAAGCAAGTTCAACTTTAATGAAATAATCTGGCTATTGAAACAAGGTCAAAAGACTGACAAACAGTGAACAAAGCCTTGGGGAAGTATTAGAGAGGCCCCAGGACAAAAGACAGAGCCTTTTACTACCGGTGCACTTCACTCCCTGGATTGTTCTTGGATGTAATTTCATGCCTCCTGTGACAAACATTTACATTCAATTTATAAGACATGTTTATTCTTGTTGGATGTCAAAACATAGCTATAGAACCCAATCTTATCTGTGTATCCTGAATTTAGAAATGGATTTCAGCCTTGCTTTCTTGTCTTTTCAGAAATAAAGTATTATATATGCCAGAAAAAAAAAATGGTCCTGGATTTTTTTCAAAAAGTTAATCTGATCCATCTCCCCATCTGCAACACCATTAAAATTCTCTAGGGCTGCCCTTCCATCGTCCAGAAAGTCAACCACTCAAGGTCCATCCCCTGGCTTTCTGCTTTTCAGCCTTTGCATCATGTTGTCTGTCCCGCAGCAGTCTGTAACTTTCTCCACAGGCAGACTGTGGCTGTCAGCTTGATGGATCCCAACTAGATTCCAGGCCTTCAAATGCAGTTTTGCTTTTCCTGAATGCTGCCTTCTCCTCCTCCGTCAGCTATACTTTACTTCTGAATTATTTCCACAGGACCTCATATGATCTCATTCAAGGTCTTTGCGACACAACATAGAGTGCCACGGACCGGGGTTTCTTGCGGAGTCCCTTATTCCGCGGGACAAGGGATTCTGGCCAGGTGGGCACGGGATTCGGCTTTAACAAACAGACTACACACGAGTGGTGTAAAATCTGAG
>NW_022196896.1:84271592-84274357 GCF_008632895.1 Mastomys coucha
CAGGAGACTGACTTTCCTTGAAGTTTACGCCTCAGATACCGCCTTCACGCAAAGTGTGCGTGGCAATAGAGGAACAGCTCGTTTGTTTTCTTCCCTTCTCCTCTGGTAAAAGATGAACTGCCATACTGATCCTTAATTTCAGCAAAACCCCGGGCTCAGTGTACAGAGAGGAAAAAGTAGTGGGCAAGCAGGCAACATGAAAAAATTCAAATGATGGGTTCCATCCCTCAAAATCAAAGGACAGATGTGTAGCCACGAGCCTCTTTGTTTCCAGAATAACAACTCTGAGATTTAATAATTTAGAAATAAATGTCTAGATCGCAAGCTTTGGCTCATTCCTCGACTAGCTCACAACTTATATAGCATGTTTATTGTAGTCTGTGTCTGCCACGTGGTTGGTTGCTTTCCTCAGTTTCATGCATCCTACTTTCTCCGAGTTCGGGCCAAATGTCCTGTCTCTGTCTAACTCTAAGACTTCCAATCTCTCTCTAGCAGAACCCCCATTTTCTATTACCTGCCTCATCTACTAGACCATCAGCTTTTTATGGCAGGTGATGCATCCACACAGTATGTAAGACATTCTCTCTACAAACAGATGACAGACAGATTCTTTAGTTCAAATACCAGCTTGCCACTCACTAAGTCTTACAGATGTTTTTAGCTTTTCTATGGCTCAGTTTCCTCAGTTATGTAAAGGAAATTGACTTCTTCAAGGGAAGCAGGTAAGTTGACTCTCTCTGCTCCTCTCATTCCCAGCCCTGCAAGCAGAATGCCTGCTGCAGACTCCCTCATCTCCAGTGGATCCCACAGGTCTTATCCTACTAATCTCCCTCCCCACACTCATTGCACTGTCCCAGCCTCCGATTCCAACAGATACTCCTAGGAATACACAGGACCATCTGACCATGGAAGTGGGTAGATTGACTAAAGATCTTCACCTTGTCCTCCACTTCTCCCAGTCCAATCCCCCAGTCTCATTCCCAGCTCTGTAGCAGACCCTCTGCTGTGGCCTGTCTTCATCCTCTGACCCAATTCCCAGGGAATAAACATATCCTGTAGGACTAGCCCAGCACATCTCTATTCCTAAGTGTCAGCTCCAATACCAAGACACACATTTTACCTAAAACCTCCAGTGGCCACACTGTCAGGACTCCAGGCAACACAGAGCCACCACACACTTCTAAGAATCAGAGAGGAAACAGAAGCCAAGGAACACAACACCTACCCAACAAAGACAAGACCAGATATCTGCACCTAGAGTTGCAATCTTCCCAATCTCAGAGGCATGCATGCCAGTGTAAGAATAGAATCCACAAAACAACAGCCAGGACAATATGCCACCACCAGAATCTAGTCATCCTACAGACCCTGAGCATTCCATAGTTGAAGCACAAGAAAAAGACCTTAAAACATACTTTAGGATTGTGGTACAGGTCCTTAAAGGAGGAAATGAATAAATCTCTTAAAGAAATCTATGAAAACACAAATAGTTAAAGAAAATAAACAAAATGATTCAAGACCTGAGAGTAAAAATAGAATCAATAAAGAAAACTCAAACTGAGGGAAATCTGCAAATTAAAACTTTAGGAACTTAGACAGGAACCACAGAGGCATGCCTCACCAACAGAATACCAGAGATGGAAGACAGAATTTCTGGTATTGACTCAATAGAAAAACAGCTCAGTCAAAGAAAATGTTAGTTCTAAAAAACTCCTGGTATAAAACACCCAGTGAATCTGGGGCATTATGAAAAGACCAAATCTAAGAATAATTTAGAGGAAGGAAACCTCCTTTGACCCAGGTCAAAGGCACAGGAAATATTTTCAACAAAATCATAGAATAAAATTTCCCTAACCTAAAGAAGGAGATGCCTATCAAGGTACAAGAAATTTACAGAACACCAAATTGACTGGAGGACCAGGTGGGGAAAAATCCTTTGACACATAATAATCAAAACATTAAACATACAGACAGAGAATTAAAAGCTGAAAGGGGAACAAAATAAGTGACATATACAGGGAGACCTATTATAATCATACTTTTCTTCTCAATGAAAACTGTGAAAGCCAGAAGGGCATGGACAGGTGTGCTACATGCTCTAGGAGACCACAGATGCCTTCCCAGACTATTATACCTAGCAAAACTTTCAATCACTAGAGATGAAGAAAATAAAACAATCCATGAAAAAAAAAACAAATTTAAGCAATATCTATTTATAAATCCAGCCCCATAGAAGGTACTAGAAGGAAAACTCCAACCTAAAGAGGTTAACTGCAAAACACTGGAAATAAATAATCCCAGACCAGCAAAAATCAAAAGAGGGGAAGTATACACACACACACACACACACACACACACACACACACACACCATTGCTGCTGCCACCACCACCAAAAAGAACAACAAAATAGCAGTAATCAACAATCACTGGATATTAACATCTCTCAATGTCAGTGGCTCCAATTCCTCAGAAAAACTACAGACTAACAGTGGACGGGAAAACAGCATGCATCCTTCTGTTGTATCCAAGAAACACACTTTAATGTCAACGATGCATATCACCTTAGGGACTAGATATGGAAAATGGTATTCCAAGTAAATGGAGCTAAGGAGCAATCTGGTATAACCGTGCTAATAACTGACAAAATAGACTTCAAACCAAAAATAATCAGAAGAGATAGAGGACACTACTTATTCATCAAAAGAAAACTCCAAGAGGATATTGCAATTCATAACATCTATGCAGCAAACACAAGACCACTCAA
>NW_022196896.1:84274367-84278312 GCF_008632895.1 Mastomys coucha
CTCCAGCTTAAATCACATATTAACCTCACATACTATTAGTGGGAGACTTCAATACTCCACCATCACCAACTGAAAAGTCATCCAGACAAAAACTAAACAGAGAAATGCTAGAGCTAATTGAAGTTATAAACCAAATGAACCTAATAGATATTTACAGAACATTTCACCCAAATACAAGACCTTCTTCTCAGCACCTAAATTAAATGTTCTCCAAAATGGGTCACAAACACAAACACAAAGTCTCAACAGATATAAGAAAATTGAAATAACACCTTACATCCTTTCTGACCACTGTAGAAACTGAACAACTTATCCAGTAGAAAGAACATTGCACATTTTATTTTATAAAGCCACAGTTACCCTGATACCCAAACCACATAAAGACCCAACAAAGAAAGAGAATTATAAACTAATTTCCCTTATGAACATTGATGCAAAAATTCTCAATAAAATATCTATAAATGGAATCCAAGAACTCATCATAAAAAATCATCCGCTATGATTAAGTAGGCTTCATCCCAGAGATGGAGGGATGGCTCAACATACATAAGTTGATAAATATAATCCACCATACAAACACTTTGAAAAACAAAAAACACATGATTTCATTTGATGCAGAAAAGGTCTGTGACAAAATCCAATACACTTTCATGATAAAAGTCCTGAGAGATTAGGGAATCAAGGGAAATACTTCAACATAATAAAGGCAGTTTACATTAAGCCCATAGCCAATATTAACTTAAATGGAGAGAAACTTAAAGAAATGCCACTAAAATCAGGAGG
Source organism: Mastomys coucha (assembly GCF_008632895.1). NCBI lineage: Eukaryota > Metazoa > Chordata > Mammalia > Rodentia > Muridae > Mastomys > Mastomys coucha. The sequence continues at coordinate 84,275,151 of NW_022196896.1, forward strand.
AAGACAAGGTTGTCCACTCTCTCCATACCTATTAAATACAGTACTTGAAGTCTTAGCTAGAGCGATAAGGTAACTGAAGGAAATCAAGGAGATACAAATTGGAAAGGAATGAATCAAAGTATCTTTATTTGCAGATGATATGATAGAATATATGTGGCCCCAAAAATTCCACTGGGGCATAGGCAAGGGAGAGATGCTCTCCCCCACCCCTAACCCCCTCACCACCTATTGCAGCAGAGAGAGCTGGTCCTGGAGTCATGAAAGTGGAAGTGCTATCTCTCTTCCTCACCAGCCTCAGCACTCAAGAGAGTGAGTCCCATACCTCATCTGAGCAGCACAGTAGAGCTGACCTGGTGTCATGAGTGTGGGTAAACTGGCCCCAAGGGTGTGAGAGAAGGAGAGCTGGCCCCGGTCCTGCCCTTAGCCAGATGTGGCATTGAATGAGCTAGCTGGGGATGTGCTGGAGAGCTTCCTTAGTGATTTAGGTGTGAGAGAGTTGGATGACTGGCCCACTCAGTTACCACCCAGACCCAGATCCATGTCTTTGAGTTGGCCCACCCCAACATCCATCCCATCTATGAACTGTTGGAGCACATGAAGGGGCTGTTCCTGCAGATCTAAAACTATAGGATCCATGACACAAGGCAACAACAGGATATCTGAAAGAAGACCCAGTAAGGATCCAGTCTTGATAGTGTAGCAGAAGCCAGAAGCCTCAAAACAGGTCAATGACTCATTGCAACGAGCATTTACAGTAAGATGTGTGGACAAAAGAATATACTGTGGAACACACCATGACACACTACAGCTTCCATGAAGAGATTGTTTAGCTTTTATTTTTATTTTTTATTTTATGTTGGGAGGAGAAATGGCAAGGAAAGATACAAAGGTACAGGGTAGGATTGGGGTGCATGATGTGAAACTTGCAAAGTACCAGTAAAAAGTTAAAAAAAAATTCCACCAGGAAACTGCTACAGATGATGAACACTCTCAGCAAAGTAGCTGAATACAATATTAACTCACAAAAATCAGTCATCTTCTTATATACAAATGGCAAATGGACCGAGAAGGAAATCAGGGAAACACACCTTTCACAAAGGCCTCAAATAATATATCTTGGGGTAAGTCTAGCCAAGCAAGTGGAAAACTTGTATGATAAAAACCTCCAGTCAAGCCAGGCGGTGGTGGCGCACGCCTTGAATCCCAGCACTTGGGAGGCAGAGACAGGCGGATTTTTGAGTTTGAGGCCAGCCTGGTCTACATAGTGAGTTCCAGGACAGCCAGGGCTACACAGAGAAACTCTGTCTTGAAAAATCAAACAAACAAACAAACAAACAAAACAAAACAAAAAACTTCCGGTCATGGAAGAAGATATCAAAACATAGAAAGATGCCCCTGTGCTCATGGATCTATAGGATTAACATAGTGAAAATGGCCATCCTACCAAAATCAATCTACTGATTCAATGTAATCCCCATCAACATTCCAACAAAATTCTTTACAGATGCTGAAAAGACAATTTTCAGCTTCATATGGAAGTGTACACACACACACACACACACACACACACACACACATACACACGATAGCTAAAACAATCCTGAAAAATCAAAGAACTGTTGAAGGTCTCACCATCTCCAATTTTAAGTTGTGGTTACAAAGGTGCTGCACAGGGCCTAGGCCAGTCCCACACAAGCTTCCTTCTAGGCAGCTCAGTCTCTGTGCCCAGGTGAGTTGATTCTGAAGATGTCCATGTGGTGTCCTTGACCCCTCTGGTTTCTACAACCCTTCCTCTCCTTCTTCCACAAGATTCCCCAAGCTCTGCCTAATGCTTCATTATGGATCTCTGCATCTGTTTCCATCAGCTGCTAGGTGGAACCTCTCTGATGGTGGCTGACCATTCCCTCAATTTCTGCTCCATCTTTACCCTGTTTACATCTTATAAGCAGGACAAATTGTAGGCTGAAGGCTTTGTGGTGTTGAAATCCCTTCCTGGTTGGAGGAGATGGCCCATTTAGGCTCCATATCCCCCATTGCTAGGAGGAGTCTTAGCTAGGACCACCTTCATAGATTGCTAGGACTTTCCATTGCCCTATGTTTCTAGCTCATCCCAGACATGCCCCCAACCCTATCCCAGTTGTCTCTCTTAGTACTCTTTCCCTCTATCTTCCCCTGAGATAATCCCTTCCCCAATTTTTTTAAAGAAAAAAGCCAGAAGCATACACTGGAGGAAAAAGACAACATCTTCAACAAATGGTCAAACTAGGTGGCCATGTAGAAGATGGGATGTAGAAGAATCCAAATAGATTTATATTTATCATCTTACCCAAAACTCAATGCCAAATGGATCAAAGACCTCAATATAAAAACAAATACACTGAACCTGAAAGAAGAGAAAGTGGGGAATATCCTTGAGCATATTGACACAGGAGACAACTTCCTCAACATAACACTATTAGTGGGGTCACTAACATCAAACATTAATAAATGGGACCTCACAACACTGAAATGCTTTTGCAAAGCAAAGGACATTGTCATTCAGACAAAACAACCAAGAATGGGAAAAATTTTTTACCAACTACATATCCAATAGAGGCCAAAATCCAAAAACATATAAGGAACTTAAAAAAATAGATAGAAGAAAAAACAAAATAATTCAATTAAAAATGGATTACAGATCTAATCAGAAAATTCTCAACAGAGAAAACTTCAATGACTGACAAATACTAAAGAAATATTCAACATCCTTAGCCACCAGGGAAATGCAAATCAAAACTACTTTGGGAGTTCATCTTATACCTGTCAAAATGGCTAAGATCAATAAAATGAGTGACAGCTCATACTTGTGAGGTTGTGGAGTAAGGGGAACACTCATCCACTGTTGGTAGGAGTCCAAACTTGTATAGTCATTATGGAAATCAATATGAGTTCCTCAGGAAGATGGGAATCAATCTACCTTAAGATCCTGATATACCATTCTTGGGCATATACCCAAAGGTTAATTCAAACCACCACAGAGACACTTGTTCAACCATATTCATTGCTGCTCTAGTCATATTAGCCAGAAATTGGAAACAACCTAGATGTCCCTCAACAGAAGAATGGATAAAGAGAGAGAATGTGGTATATTTACACAATGGAGTAGTACTCCACTGTTAAAAA
>NW_022196896.1:84278339-84290553 GCF_008632895.1 Mastomys coucha
AAAAAAAAAAAAAAAAAAAGACATCATAAAATTCGCAGGCAGATAGATGGAACCAGAAAAATAACATCCTGAGTCAGGTATTCCAGACCCACCAAGACAAATATGGTATGTATTCACTTATATGTGGATATTAGCTGTTAAGTCAATAATAACCAAGCTACAATCCATAGAACCATAGAGGGTGGGTAGAAAGTAAGGAAACAGAGGGGACAGATCTCATTTGGAAAAGAAACAGAATAATTATGGATGGATAGGTGGCTGGGACAGGAAGATCAAGTGAGAAAGCAGGGGAAGTAAGGGGAAGCAGGTTGAGGGAGAGAATATGGGGAGATATAGCTAAAGTTAAGTGACATTTGGTGGGTAATATGAATCCCTAATAGAGTAGAAGCTTCCTAAAATAAATGCATATGTGAAGGTGATTTAAATGATTGTCAAATAATGGGGAAAACAGAATCTCTTGTCACTAAAAGAAGCTTGCAGTACTGGAATTGGGTTGCATCTAATTGAATTGTTGGCCAAAGGAATCCCACTGGGAATCTCCAAACAACCCAGGCTGTTGCCAAGACAATAGGTTGTTCTTCACAAGCTGACAAGAAGAGCCCATTGTTGAAGACAATACTTACATAATTCACTGAATGTGGAGAATTCAAGCTGGTGTTTACATAGAGCCTTCACCCCTATGTTCTAGCATCTTTGGTACATGAAAGTGTTCTGCACAGTATCAAAAGAGGAACTGTAAGTAGCGAACCAGGCACAAACCAGGGCAATGTTGTTGTGGGAACAACAAACCAATACTGATTTGACTAAAGATCATCTCCATAAGATGGACCCTATAACCTCACACTGCTTGGATAATTAAGACCCAGAGACTAGAGGGACCTAGGGTAAAACCAAATATTACTGGTCTAAAAAAAAATGAATGATAAAATTACTTTCAATGATGTTCTGCTATAGGCAGTGATTGTCAACCTGTAGGTCACAGCCCTTTGGGGGACACATATAAAATATCTTTCATATCAAGTATTTACATTACTGATTCGTAACTAGCAAAATTGCAGTTATGAAGTATTAATGAAATAATTTTATGGTTGGAGAGGGGCTCACCAAACATGAAGAAGTGTATTAAAGGGTCACAGCATTAAGAAGATAGAAAACCACTATGCTATACGCATAGATGAGCCTTGCTCAGTCATCATCCTCCATTCCTCATGCAACAGATGGGAACAAATACCCACAGCCAGACGCCATACAGAGAGTGAGAGACCTTGGAACACTCAGCCCTAAATAGGATGTCTTCATCAAATCCCTCCCCTCAGAGCTCCGGGAACCCTATGGAAGATTAGGCAAAAAAGAGTGTAATAGAGCAGATGGAAAACACCAAGAAAACCAAGGCTCTCCAAATCAACGTGACCAGAGCTCATCTGAACCCAGTGACTGAGGCAGCATGCACAGGTCCTGCACGGGGCCACACCAGATCCTCTGAATATATATCATGGCTTCCAGTTTAGAGTTTTTGTGGGATGCCTGAGTATACAAATGAGTGGATCTCTGATTCTTATGCCTTCTTTTAGGGGGACGATGGTTAATACAGATTGTCAACTCGACACAATCCAGAAGCAACAAGGAGACAAACCTTTGGGAATGTCTATAAGGGTTTCTAGATTAGGTTAATTGAGGTAGACAAATCTGCCTTAAGAGTAATGGTTCCAAGGATGGGGATTTAACTCTTAGGCTCTTTTTCTTGTCCAACTCCAATGTGTTAGTTTTTTTTTTTTTTAAATCTTACTGTATTTTATTTTGTTGTAGTTTATTATTATCTCTTAGAAGACTGTTCTTTTCTAGTAAGAGACAGAAAGAGAGTGGATCTGGGCAGGGAGGGGTGTGGGGAGGAACTAGGAGGAATAGAGAAAAAGGGAACCACAATCAGGATAAATTACATGTGAAAATAATTTATTTTCAATATAAGGGAAAATTTAAAAGGAGAAACAACAGCAGCTACCATACAGGATCACTGTGAGAGTTTAATAAACATTTACCAGGCTTGGCACAGGGTGTCCAACATGGTGAGCACTTGACAGACATTATCTGCAGCTTTTATTACTTACCATATAGCAGGCACAGCAGGAAATTTTCTATTAGAGAAAATAAAAATAATTGCTGTAGTAAAGTGGCATAAAACATTGAAATAATGTCTCATGGGGATGGCCAGATCAAAATGCCCTTTCCAAGCTTGGTAAATCGTTCTGTTGTGTAAGTCTTAGTAAGAAGGAGACATATCCTCTAATTAAAAAGACCAAAATAAGTGGATAGATTTTTCAAGACTCCTTTGCAGGAGTCATATGATTCAGGCTTACCTAGTCACACATATACAACTCATACTAGTAACAGGAACTAGTAATACAAAGCCACGCTGACTTTTCTCACAGGCAGCACTGGTGGTCTGAAAGGTAGTGTATAGTGCAAATGTTACCTGTGTAAGCTCACTATCATCCTCACAGAGTTTGGGGGTAGGGTGATGGTTAATACAGATTGTCAACTCGACACAATCCAGAAGCAACAAGGAGACAAACCTTTTCGAATGTCTATAAGAGAGTTTCTCGATTAGGTTAGTTGAGGTAGACAAATCTGCCTTAAAAGTAATGGTTCCGGGGTTGGGGATTTAGCTCAGTGGTAGAACACTTGCCTTGCAAGCGCAAGGCCCTGGGTTCAGTCCTCAACTCTGGGAAAAAAAAAAAAAAGACAAAATAAAAGTAACGGTTCCATGGTGTGGGTCCTGGACTGAATACAAAGGAGAAAGAGAGCCGAGCACCAGCATCCATTGTTCTCTGCTTCCTGACTGTGGATACAATGTGACCAGATGCTTCAAGTTGCTGTTACCATAATTCCTATGGCATGGTGCTGTGTACCCTGAGACTGTGAGCCAAAACAAAACAAAACAAAACAACAACAAAAAAAAACCCCAAACAAACAACAAAAAAAAACCCCAAAAAACAACAACAAAAACAAAAAATCATTTCTTCCTTACAGTGGTTCTTGTCAAGTATCTGATCACAACCATGAGGAATGTAACTAACACAGGCATCTATACTAAGAATTATGGCTGTTGCTGTGATAAACTTACGTGGTCTTGGTCCTTTAGAGGAGTTTAGAACTTTGGGCTAGAAAATCCCTAGAATACTGAGAGCAAAGTTTAATGCATTAATCTGGTGGAGGAGGATACCAAGAGAAATATGGACAGACTGGTTCATGTTTTCCCTGCCATGGGACTCCAAGGAACCCTGAACAAAGCAAGAATACCAAGACCATGGGACATACACCTAAAAAAAGAAGGCACAGAATAGAGTCAGACCAAAGGAAGGCTGTGTGTGGTGCAGGTAGCAGAGGTAAAGAAACTGGGCTATCTATGCTCCTTGGCACACAGACGACTCCATTAGAACCTGTGGATGCCCAATGTGGAACCATAAGCTTTGGTGCCATCTTCTAATCTTTTTTTGCTCTCCCTCCATGCTTCCCTTTGGAATGAGAATGTTTAGTCTGTGCCATTATATGTGGAAGTATGTAGTTACATACTTGTTTATTGATGTTATACACTAATAGATTGCCCAAGTCTTAGAAACCACTCTATATTTATGCTTTTGAATCATGATGAATAATAATGAAACTATTAAAGACTGTGGAACCATGAAGTTAAAGTTGGATGCATTTTGAATTGTGAGTTGGTGTCTTAGTTAGGTTCCCCACCCCCCTGGGGCTGCAACAGGGTCCCCTCATTCCATTACATCTTTACCAGCTTTCTGCTTTCAATGGTCTCCTTCATTGCCTAACCCTGGCTGTCCTGAAACTCAATCTGAGTACCAGGCTGGCCTTGAACTCTGAAATCCTCCTGCCTCTGTCTCCAGAGTGCTGGGACTAAAGGCATGCACCTGACCCTAAGCTTTCTATTAGTTCTTTTTCACAAGTTGAAAGCTTAGCTGGGTAGGTCTTGCCCTGAGGTCACCACTCCCCTTATTCCATTTAGCATCAGACTTTCCTATAGTCTGCTTATCTCATTGTACTCAGGATTCAGCTTCATTCCATTTCCTGGTGCCCAGTTCTCAATATGTACATTCTCTATTTTTCCTTTCTCAGCTTGCTTCTTTCCATTATAGATTTGCATATCACCAGATGACAGAGTTAATACTAGCCTGCTTTGAGATTTCCTCTTCCAATGAAACTAGTCCAAAAATTCTTCAATTTAGCTCCAGGCAGACTTTTTGGACAAGGGGAAAAAGCAGGTATAAAATATCACAAGGACAGTCTCTATTAACAGACATATGTTAATATGTTTCTCCTCTGAAAACCCTTGAACCAGGCCCTCACAGTTCAAATCTCCCTCAGCACCGCTGTCTTCCACCTTCCCACTACGATGGCCCATTAAGTCCCACTTAAAGTGTTTAACTGCTTTTCTAAGCCAAAATCCCAGAGTCTACATTCCTCCTAACAAAAGCATGATCAGGCCTCTCTGGGCAATAGCTCACTCCCAGTACTAAGTTCTGTCTTGGGTTTTCTATTGCTGTGAAGAGACACCGTCACCATGATAACTCTTAAAAATCATTTCACTGGGCTGGCTCATGGTTTCAGAGGTTTAGTCCATTATTGTAATGGTGAGAAGCCCGGAGGCATGCAGGCAGACACAATGCTGGAGAAGGAGCTGAGAGCTCTACATCTTGATCGGCAGGCAACAGAAGAGACTGTGAACCATACTAGACCTACTTTGGGCTATATGAGACATCAGTGTCCACCTCCACCAAAAAGGCCACACATCCAATAGTGGCACTTTCTATGGGTCACTCCTACTCACAAATGGTCCTGAGACTGTGGGGAGTCTGTATGGAAAGCTATGACTTTAAAGTAGTATGTGTGAGTGTCATGTTGACAAGGATTATACTTAATGATGGTTAATATTGTCAATTTGAAATGGTGTAGAATCACCTATGAGCCAATCTGTGACTGGACCTATGAGAGAGTTCACAGACTGGTGTCTCAAGCAAGAAGGTAGACAAATGTAGTTAGGACAACAGAAGTTATTGAAACTGCCAACAGTTTCATGAACTGGGTTCTCTCAGAAGGACCAAAGGACCTGAAATAGAGGGTTCGAAATGCAAAGAGAAGTCACGAAGTCAAGTTGAAATAGCCCAATCAAGACTTCACTTTACTTAGATAAGCCAGGGTTTTTATAGTCACAGGAGAAACCAAAACCAAATCTCTAGATTACATGATATTTGCATAACATAAACACTGCAAAAAAGGTTCAGGTGCCAAAGTCCCCAGGTTGGGAAGATCTTCAGGCAGTGGGCCTACTCAGGCGGTGGGTGTACTCAGGTGGTAGGCGTGCTCAGGCAGTGGGTGTGCTTAGGCGGCTTCTTCAAAGATGAACTGACAGTCTGCAGAGAGATTTGTCTTAGCTCCCCAGGTGGTAGCCTCCAGGCAGAGACTGCCAGAAGTCCAATGGCTGAGGGGAGGGAGGGGAGGTAACAAGTTATGTTTTATTATGCTGAGGAACATCACATAAGGTTCACTCTAAATTCCTAACCACAGGCCTAAGTCTGTCTCCTCAAGGCTGCTCTCCCGTGTGCCATATCGTAGATGAAGGTATGTCCAGTTTCTAATAGAAGTCTGTGATTCTGAAAGAGTTAAATTTGAAACTTGTGCTGGCTAATGAGAAAATTGCAGGTTTGAGAAAAACACAGTGGACCAAGGTCGAATATGTCTAAATAAGCCTGGGCAAAAATAAGCAAGCTGTTAAGACATTCTGGGAACTAGCAGGCCGAAAAGATATAGAAGAGAAAGCATGCAAGGACATGTCTGGGCAGACACTGAGTAGTGGGTCATCTGGTCCTCTTAGATATGGTTTAAGGTCAGATGCTCTGTTGACTCAGATTAACACCAACCTTAGGAATTTTCCACTCTGTTCTGCACATACTAGTTAATATTTGAACTAGCCAATCATGTATAGCCACACTGATTCCTTTGTTCCCCCAGACCTTTTTCCTATATAAACCCCTAACCCCTGAGCCTCGTGGTCGATTCCACTATCTCCTGTGTGAGACAGGTGTGGTGTCGGCCCAGAGTACTCCGAAAAATTAAACTACCTCATGTGTTTTACATCAAGATGGTCTCTCGTGATTCCTTGGGTGCGTGTCCTCCCGAGACCTGAGTGGGGGTCTCCCCATGGGGGTCTTTCATGTGGGGGCTCATCCGGGATTTACGTGACACCCAGGAACCCCGAAGACCCCTTGGAGGTATGTTTGTATGAGTGTGGTGTGTGTCTGAGGTGCGGCCTCTGCGTTCATGGTTTTGTGTTCTGTGTTTTGTAGTTTGTGTCTTCTGTCCAGTTTGAGCTGTCTCTCAGGCAGCTCCAGTCTTCTGTTTGAGCTGTCTCTCAGGCAGCTCCGGTGTAAGTTGTCTTTCTCTGTGTTCATGAACCTGGCAAGGTCAATGTCTGTGTAGTAATTGTTTTTCTCTGTGTTTCTTGGTATCTTGTTCTACACAATTTGTCTGTTAAAGTTAAAGAAAAAAATGGCAGGCTCTGTGCACCTCAGAGTGGCCGTCCTTTCAGACCAGATGGCCATCCGTGGACTCCTTCTGTTTAGACAAGATTTTCCTGCCAGGGGGACACCCTGACCAGGTCCCCTATATTGTTGTCTAGAAGAATTTGGTCCGTTGCCCCCTTTGTGGGTTCATCCTTTTGCTTCACTTTCAGATTCAGGTCCTAGTACTACTGCCCTCAGTAGTGGGAGGGGCACCTGCAGCTCCACTGGCGTGGGCTCCTCAAAGGCCAAAGTCAGGTACAGCTAGAGAGTGGGGCCTAGCAGCTGGGACACAGAGTAAATGGGCAGGGACTCCTGAACAACCAAGTAGGTTTTTGCAAGATAAATTAATTGGATAAAATATTGTCTTTATTATCTGGTTTAAAAAATTATTAAATTGGTATCTTGTAAACTGTGGTGATTAAATATTGAAGCCTTGAGAGTCATGCTTTGCTAACCAGGAGGTGGGTGCTTTATAAATTTATTGTTATACTGTGTTTCATGTTAAAGAAAAAAATGGTTAAAACTTTGATTTAGCTTAATTTGTTCAAAAGCAGTCTCAATTTACACAGTAAGAGCTGAGGATCCTGCAGTATGCTCTCCAGCTGCAGGGCAGATTGAAGTGGTGTCTCTCTAGGTGTGCAGAGCAGAGCAGAGCAGAGCATTGGTCTCTGATTATACACTGTCCAGTGGACATCATGGGATTCTAGGTAGGGCTGGGTCTGGTTATCTTGAGTGAGTGATATTGCTGAGTTTTAGTTATCGGGTGCAACCTTGGATGGAGTGGGGGATCCTATTTTGACATGTCTAAAAGGCATTTTTTACTATGCTATGACAAGTGAGTTAAATGAAGCAGGAAGAACTGCCCTAAATGTGGGTGGCACCATTCATGGGTTGGAGTCCTAGATCAAATAAAGAGAAGAAATTTATGTCTCTGGACTTCCTGGGTGTAGCTGTCAAGAGACTACTTGCCTTAAGCCTCTTCCATCATGATTTCTCCACTGTTATAGACTGTAAGCCCAAACTATGAGCTCCCATTCTTAAGCTGCATTTGCAGTACTCACCACAGCAATGGGGAAAACTTAGGAATGCAGGCAGCCTTGTAGCCTGACTTTGCAAGCCTTGCCCCTTCACAAATGGTTTACACCACACAGTATTCTCCGGCTTCTGTGAGCCGAAGGTAGTTTTTAATGGTGCAGTTCAGGTGACTAAATGAAGTAAGTACACTGTTTCAACTTTGTTCTATTGGTTTATTGATTTGTAGGCTCCTTTGCTTAGGTCCTGCTCAGAGACCATCTTTCTTAGCTGACTTTTTTATTTTAGCAATGCTGGTTTGTTAAAGAGGATTTCTCTAGATGTAGGAAATTTTCTCTTCTTTCATCTCCTCCAACTTCTTAGGGTGTGTGGATATGTGTCTCAAGACAATCAAAATTTAATTGCCTGGAATCCAGCCTTAGGTGTAGAAAAAAACAGACAATTAATTAGCAAAGGAATAAAGGAAAACTGAGAGAAGACTAATGACTATTTCAGGGGACTGTCACAATTAAACTGTGAACTTCGTTAATTTAATTAACAGTAATTGTGCCTCACATAAAAACATCATGGGCTTAACACTGTCATCCCACAAAGCTGCCTGTAACCCTTTTTTTTTTTTTTTTTTACAGATGAGGCATTCACAGCGAGGAACAGGCAGCTGAAGCCTGAGCTATCTCTAGACTCTTAATCCAGCACTTCCACACCCATCTACTGCTCCAAACCTCACTGAGAATAGCTTCAATTCAATCCAATCTGTCACAATTTTCAGATTATAGAGGAGGTCTGATAGAAATGTACATTTTCAAAAGCTTTTTAAAATTTTTTTCAAAGTTCTTACACTCTTTCAGTTGAAAACAAAAACAAAAAACAAAAACAAACAACCCAAACCCCAGCAACTTTATAAAGAAGAGGCACTTGCATCGCTACCTTGTTACGGACATTTGTAATCCCTTCACTCCATCTCCTACTCTTCTTTTAAATTCTAAAGTTGTAGCTACAAACTAAAAGTCTGTCCTTAAGTGCATTCACTATTTGTCCTATGGATGCAACAAAAGATCAGGCAGAAGCAACTAAGACAAGAGGTTTATTTGGATCAGGAGATACAGTCCGGATGGCTAAAACCTGTTTACACTGTGTTTCAGACTGCTTGTTAAAAAGAACTAGGTGTCTGTGTTGTTTTGTTTCCAGAAGGACCTTATTCTTACCTTGAGGATTATTAACCACAGGATGTCTAAACTAGGTCCCTAAGGTCAACGCCATTAGCAGCCGAGTCTTGACTGCAATCTAAAGACCACCTAGCTCACCGCTCGTATTTGCTCCCCTTCCCCCTTACTGTGCAATTGTTATCCTAAAATATTTACCAGACACACATTCTGCTTTGGTAATCTTGTTTACCGCTGCTTGCCCATGAACAAACAAAAGATAATGCCTCAGGTAGCAGATAATCCCCAGAGCTGAGCCAGCTGTGGTTTATGCCTTTTAAAAACTCCAGCCCATCTTCTCCTTTTGCATCAGCTCTCAGTTTGGCAAATGCCGCCGTTGTTGCAACACTGGCATAAATAGACTAAACTTGTTTTTTAATCTCTTAAACTGATGCTTTGCCTGGTGGGGTCTTTCTTTGGGACTCTCCACCTCTCCAACAGTCTTGTTGTGTGATAAAACTTTTCCTGGGGAAGACAGAGTGTACATGTCTACTCATGCCAAATAGGGAAAACCATCAAAGTCCTATTTGATGAGGTTTTTTTGGGGGGGTGGGGAATTACTTAAAGGTGTATGGGTGAGGAGTTACTTGCAGGAGCAGATATGACTCAATACAGCTGCATCACCCAGCATGGGTGACAGCTCACAACACTGGGAACCCAGAGGCACTGCACAGGCTGCAGGCAGCTCAACAGACTGAAGAGTGAGTGTCTTTTCTAAGTGACTCTTGTCTTAAATCTCTTCCAGGCAGCTGGTCTGATCTTTGTCTGCAGCTTTTCTCCTCTGAGAGTCCTCTTTGCATTACAGCTTCACTTTATCTTCACATCATCTTCATGGCTGCTCAGCTTCCTTCTAAGACAGATTCTTTTTGTTGTTGTTGTTGTTGTTGTTACTCTGGCAAGGAGGGGCCTAAGGAATCTGGTCGGGGTGTCAGGGACTTCCTGAAACTATTTTGAGTTGTTGACCTTCCTCTTCAAAGAGCTTCCTGCGGAGGGAATATTTCAATCTCAGAAGAAACTGTTCAACAACTCTGTTATTGTCAAGGAAAGCTTGGTAGTTTGAGTATCAGTTAAATGGTTGCATTGTCTCTGAAATCAGAAAATAGAAAAACTGGGATTCCGGCTGCCTTGTCTTTTTCCCCTTTTCATTCAGTCCAGGACTCCAGTCTAGGGTGTGGGTGCTAACTATCTTGTGACCCCCGAATTATGAATACTAGCTCTCTGTGGTTAAAACCTTACCTAAGACACTCCAGTGTTGTGTATAGACAGTTTGCCCCTGTATTTCTTCCCGCAGAAGCTCCCATTTTCCCTCCGGCCAGCCCGAGGCAAACGCAATGAGCAGGCAGCTGGCCTCTGTGCTGCATCCCCCTGCAGCAAGCTTAGGGCTTCTCCTCCCTGGCAGCTCCCAGAGAACCCAGTCTAGTGTTAGAAAGCACTGCCCATAAACCCTGGAGTCAGAGTGCTAAGGGGAGACATCCTCCCAGCCTCTGCACCACCAGGGCTGGCACTCTCTCTCTCTGATAAATGGCTGAACTCTCCAGGTGCCTGTCCTTGGGACCTTCAACAAATAACAAACTCAAAGAAGATTAGGGCCCCACATTTAAATCATAGAAAAAGTTAATTAGAGGTCACAGATAGTTATGGCCAGCCATAAAATTAGTTCCTGATAACCATAGAATAGACACCTATTAATCCCTCTCCCAGCTTCAGTTCTGCCCTAACGAATGGGTACAGCATTTCTCTCCCCTCACCCTGGGCATCCAAAGAATTCCTAACTACATTGTATATAAACCCCATGTTTTCCGGACTGATGTATCACATGCGAGCACTTACTCTCGGTGTGTGATCCGAGTCTGGAATAAAAGGCTCTTTTGTAAGTTACGGCAGAGTTCGCAATTCTTGGGCCCGTATGGGTTTCCCGTGGACTCTGGGCATAACAACTACATTCAGAATGGTTGTTGCCACCTCAACTAAATCTCCCTGGCAACACCCTTACAGATAGGTGCAGAGGTGTGTCTCCTAGGTGACTCTAAACCCAGGAAAGTTGATAATCAACAATAACCATCACAAGAAGTGTTAGGGGTCTGAAATCACTCAGAGACTCACCAAGATCATAAATTTGACTAAAAAGAGGCTTTTTATTTTAGATACTGGTGTGTAATTTTGGGCCAGGAATGCTTCCAAGATGCAGCACCTAGGGCTTATTATAAGCAAACCCTACGAGATTACATGGATTTTCCCTATGTTTAAGCTGGGTCTTATTTTAATTGTGATGGCTTATGTTATGTTGATGGCTAATTTTATGTTTAAAAGTTTAAATATTTTGTGCTTAAGAGAACTATAAAGCAAAATTGGACATCCAATTGTTAAGGGCTCTCAAGGACTAATTTTTGTAATTTCCTGGTTTTGTGCAACTTTAACAAAAATCACTGTTTCTGTTTCTGTAAACAAAAGCTTGCTTTGCAGGAGATGACCTTCTGCATGCAATAGGGCAGTGATCCCCAACCTTCCTAATGCTTGCAACTCTTTAATATAGTTCCTCATGTTCTGGTGACCCAACCCATAAAATTGATTTCATTGATACTTCAGTAACTATAATTTTGCTACTGTTATGAATTGTAATGTAAATATGTGATATGCAGGACGTCTGATATGACACCCCTCTGAAAGGATTGTTTGACCTACAAAGGGATCATGACCCACAGGTTGAAAACCATTGCACTAAACAGAATGTAACTCTGTGGGGTTGGCCTTTATAACCCTGACTGAGGTGGCAGGCCATGCATTTGGGAATCTCTAGTCCCTGATGTAGATCTGGCACCAGTACACGAATAAAAGCTTCTCTGTTAAAATTTATTCATGGTCAAACTGATGACTCTCTGAACAACCCAAGAACCATACCATAATATATGGCTTACAGTTATTCTAGTTATCTTTTGAGCAGAGTAACTGAGTTTGGTTATGAAAGCAGAAAGAACAGTTAGTCTTAGGATCTATTATTATCTTGCAAGTACAGCAAATATTATGAGTGTGGGAACAAGCAAAAGAAACTTGTTTTAAGTACCACCATTTTGTTTTCAGACTCCATTTAATCCTAGGAAGAAACTAAGGTCAAGGTCCCAGGCCCTAGGAGGAACTGTGGACTTGCCGATAGCTGAATAGCTTCTGTTGTAAGAAGACAGTTGTCTGAGTCCAGCCATCTCCTGGATAACTCTTAAGGAAACAATTAGTCTGAGTCCAGCCATCTCCAGGACAACTTCTCCATCTTACTGGCAGAGTCAAACTAAGTTCATGTTCCCAGCCCAAGAGCCACATCCTATCCTGACTGATGCCTGTACAGGCTAGGTTTTGTGTGTCAACTTGACACAGACTGGAGTTATCACAGAGAAGGGAGCTTCAGTTGGGGAAGTG